>NC_044001.1:24863605-24963605 GCF_902150065.1 Myripristis murdjan
GAATAAAAGGAATGTCCGCCATTTTTCTTAAGGCTCTCGCTTCGGGGCTCGCGCAGGCGCACTGATCGCTCGTGCTGCTGGAAATTCGTAGGAATATGCACGGAAATTTGTGCATTATTTTTTGTACGATATCATACGAACCGTTTCATGAGAATACGTTGCACAAACACACCATTTTACAACAGGCCACAAGAACACATGTGGACTGCAGGGTGTGTGGCCCAAACTGCATGGGATTAGCAGAAGGTGGGCATGTCTGCAAAGGGGGGAGCTGTGGCTGCCCAGAGAACCCATTTTCATTCACACCGCTGGAGGTCAGAGGTCAAGGGACCCGCTGGGAATGACAGCTTTCCCTTCCCTTTCTTCCCTTGATCATGTGTTATGTTCTGAATACACATCCATACTGTACACATGTGGATACCTGTGTACATGTGTGTGTTTGTGTGTGTGTGTGTGTGTGTGTGTGTGTACCAGGCGTGGAGGTGCTGCTGTGGTCTCAGAGGTCAGAGGTCAGCGAGCTGCCAGGCCGCTACGAGCAGCCGGCCGGCCGTGTGTGTGTACGTGTGTCCTGCAGAGAGAGAGAGCACAACACACACACGTGTTTCATTTCTACTGTCAGTGTGTAGTGTTAATATTAAACTACCAGTGAATTAATAGTAATATTAATATAATGCCTCCACTCCCACTGGTCTTTACAGTCAACTCTGTCATGAGAGAGGAAAGCGGCTCGTTCCATCACACGACTGTCACATCAGGTCAGACTGAGGTCAGTGAGCCCATCTGAGCAAACACTTACCTTCAGCACAGGTGAGCTCCCAGCTGATTTCACTCGTGTGTGTGTGTGTGTGTGTGTGTCTGTTGGCACTGCCTGAATGTTTCAGGTGATCTGACAGGAAGCTCCTCTGCTCGCCTGTTTGTGCTCTGAGTTCTGCTGACGTCACAAAGCCTCGCTGGAACGTTCCGAGCAGGTAGAGGCAGGTGAGCGGCCGCCTTCACCTGGCCAGCATTATGACGTCACAGCAGAGGCTCCCCTGGAGTTTACACTCTGCAGCCACATCCTCCAACACTGGAGTATTAATAACTACATTAATAATAAGTTGATTTGTGCAGAACCTCCAAAGTGCTGAACACAGGAGGAATGAAATAAAGCAGGAAGACGAGAGAAAAGACAGAGAGGCCAGTGAGCAGGACGGTTTACAGCCACTTCCTGTTTCACACTGGAAACAGTCCAATGAGCTCAGTGATCAGAGCTCAGCAGCGGCACAATGACAGTGTTGGGAAGTCAAGTCACTTCAAGCTGAGTGTGTTGCACCTTTAAACACAACACAGCACCGACCACAGTGCTGCACACGGTCACACAGAGGAGACATGAGAGGAAACATGAGGACAAGCATGTTTCCCATCATCATGTTAACATACTGATAGTGCAACAAAGCCAACGTGCACATCTTCTTCATGTTCAGGGCCCACAGGCTGACTCCCCCCCATGTGATGTGGTTTTGCTCACCACATCAGCACCTCCACGCCTGGTACACACACACACACACACACACACACACACACTGTCACAACTGGCATTCAGATTAAAAACTAAATTGACATTAAATGGATAATTAAGTTTTCTTTCTCAGCATAATCCAGGCTGTTATTCATAGTAGCTCTGCAAAGTTGGGCAAAAATGATTGCAAGGTCACTGGGGTCCCACTCCTGTATGTACACACTGACTAAAGCTCAGTAAAATATCATCCACTAATGCACACAAAATAAATTTCAGTGATCTTCAGTCAGCTTGCACATACTGTACATGAGCGTGACCACATTGACCTTGCTTTTGTTTTTGCCCAACTTTCCTGAGCTACTATGAGGAACAGGATGGATTGTGGTGAGAAATAACTATCAACATCAACATTCCTAGTAGCAAGTAGGGCTAGACGTAAAAAAAAAAAAAAAAAAAGAACAATGGGCCTTATTCACAAACAGTGTGTACGTACAAATCTGTGCTTAAACTGATGCACAAATCCAGGATTCATCAATATTTCTTACCCGAATTTGTTCTTACTCTGTGAACAAATTTAGAACTGCGTCAGACCATGCGTGTGCACAAATGAGGAAGGTTGAACTGACTTAGAAAATGCAAATACAGCGGTCCCTCGTTATCGCGGGGGTGACGGTCTAAAAATAACCCGCAATAGGCGAAATCCGCGAAGTAGTCAGCTTTATTTTTTACAATTATTATAGATGTTTTAAGGCTGTAAAACCCCTCACTACACACTTTATACACTTTTCTCAGACAGGCATTAACATTCTCTCACTTTTCTCTCTTGTTTAAACACTCTCAAAGTTCAAACCTTCGTAGAAAATTAAGTCCAGTATTATTGAACGCATTCTGTACTGTACAGGAGACACGGCACGGAGGAGATTGATTGACAATGGTCTACAGTCCCTTAGCCAATCAGGACGCAGAACACAATGCACAGTCTCTCCCTTAGCCAATCAGGATGCAGAACACAATGCGCTGTTAAAAAAAAAAAAAAAAAAAAAGCATACAAAATTGCACTAAAAAAAATCCGCGAAACTGCGAGGCCGCGAAAGGTGAACCGCGTTATAGCGAGGGACCACTGTACACACCTTTTAAGTACATGCAGAGTATATAAAACCACATTCATTAAAAGGGATTTAATAAACATTTTTTTAAAATCATTAATATACTAATATATTGGCCAAATGTATTAACCCTTGTCCCCTACTAAGGAAAAGGCTCCTAATCCCATCCCTTGACCATTAAATGGTCGACGGAACAAAGTGAGTCCCATTTTTTTTTATATTTTGACCTATTCCTCCAGTTTTTTTGCTTTTGTTTTCATTAAAATATGTCCAATTAATTTAAATCATTATTTAATCAATAATTAACCCTTTATATGCCTGTTTGTATCATATACTACTAAGTAAAATTTGTGGAAAAAAACATACTGAAACTTTGTCAACATACTAACAGGTAATGAGATTATTGTTACAGCCTGGAGGACTGAGTGGAACCAAGTAGCAGAAGACTGAGAATCAAGGTTTCAAAAAAGGGTTTATTGTCCAAACTAAGGCTCAGGGTGCAAACAAAACAGTCTCAGCAGGTGGAGGGCAGCTGGAGGCAGGAGCTGGAGGCAGCGAGGCTCGGGGCTGGAAAAAGACAAAATGGTGGTCAGAGAATGACTATCAAAGCAGGAGAAAACAGCAAAAACACTAATAAGCTTGAGAACTGGCTCTACCGAACAAGACGGAATTATCTGGCACTGGAGTGAAGTCTGAGCTGGCTTATGTGGAGAAGGTAACAAGGTGATTGCCATCAGGTGTGCCAGAGTGAGGAGATGAAGCCACGCCCGATGCCTCCCCGAACCTCTGGAGAAAACAGCTCAGCCCCACCTCTGCCACACTCCAACAGTGCAAGCAAAAAAAACACCAGAGAAAAAACCAAAACACCCCCCAAACAAAAGGGACCGATGTACCTGGGAGTCATTTTCCGTGAGTCCGTCTGGAGGGGAAGATCACGTGATGACAGCCAGACCTGCTGGCCAACCTTGTACTCAGGGGCAGGTGTTCGCCATTGATCCGCCAATCGCTGGTTCCGGGCAGCTGTCCTTACTAGGGCAGCTCGAGCTTCCCGCCAGACTCTGTGGGCTCGGCGGAACTGGGCCCTGGACTGAAGGTACTGCCACCTCGTTTCGTGACTGGGAACAAAGGAGGTCGGAAACCATGCATGACCATGAATGGTGACATACCTATGGCAGATCTGATCAGGGAGTTGTGTGCGTACTCAACCCAGGGCAGATAGGGGGACCAGGAGGATGGGAGATGGGAGGCTACACATCACAGCGAGGATTCCAGGTCCTGATTAGCCCGCTCTGTCTGTCCATTGGATTGCAGGTGATATCCTGAGGTGAGACTGGGGGTGGTTCCCAAGGCCTTACAGAAAGCCCTCCACACCTGAGAGGTGAACTGGGGTCCTCGGTCCGATACAATGTCCTGGGGTATGCCATGAAGGCGGGAAAACATGCTGAACAAGTAGGTTAGCAGTTTCAATGGCAGATGGGAGCTTGGGGAGAGGGATGAAATGAACTGCTTTAGAAAAACGGTCAACAATTGTCAGAATGGTGTCATTACCTTCATATGGAGAGAGTCCTGTGACGAAATCAACATCGATGTGCGACCAGGGACGGTGTGCAATGGGTAAGGGTTGCAACAGACCAGGAGGAGGAAGGTGGGAGGACTTACACCAGGGTGACAGGCCAACTTAGATGAATGCCCCCACTGGAGCACTGAAGATCTCACTGGAGGTGGAACAAATAGTCGATCAGGGGGACATCCCTCTGGGGCTGGATGTTCTTGAAGAGCCTCTTGGACCTTCTGCTCGACCTCCCATGTGACTGTCTTCACAACACAGGAAGGGGGAAGTATGGGCTCTGTTGCTCCTTCTTCCTCTGATGGGGCAAACTGTCGGGAGAGGGCATCAGGTTTTTGGTTCCTTGATCCAGGCCGGTAGGTTAGGGTGAAGTAGAACATCCCCAGGAAAAGAGCCCACCGAGCCTGATGGGGGTTCAGTCTGAGAGCTAACTGAAGATAGGACAGGTTTTTATGGTCAGTCCACACGATGAATGGGTGGACAGACCCCTCCAACCAGTGCTGCCACTCCTGTAGAGCCAAGACCACCGCTAGCAACTCTGTTCCCCACGTCGTAGTTTCATTCCGCAAAGGTGAGACGGCGAGAGAAGAATGCACATGGGTGCAACTTTTGGTCCGCAGGCAGGCGCTGGGAGAGGACGGCCCCCACCCCTGAGTCTGAAGCATCTACCTCAACCACAAACTGAAGGTCAGGATCTGGGTGGATCAACAGAGGTGCATTAGTGAACATTGTTTTCAGCTTTTCAAAAGCTACCTGAGCAGCAGATGACCATTCAAAAGGTTTCCCTGTTAACCCTGTAAGGGGAGCAGCAATGTGGCTGTAATTCTTAATGAATCTCCTATAAAAGTTTGTAAACCCAAGGAATCTTTGCAGCTGCTTTCTAGTGGATGGAGTTGGCCAATCCTCCACTGCTTTCACTTTCACAGGGTCTGGTCTGAGCTGCCCCCTCTCCACCATGTAACCTAAAACGTTCACTGTAGTGACATGAAATTCACATTTTTCAGCTTTCACATAGAGCTTGTATTCCATCAACCTCTTCAGAACCTCTCTAACATGTCCCACATGTTCCTCATATGTGCGAGAGAAAATCAAAATATCATCTAAGTAAACAAAAACTACTCTGTTTAACAGATCCCTCAAGACATCATTTACAAGAGCCTGGAAAACTGCAGGTGCATTTGTCAACCCAAAAGGCATTACAAGGTATTCAAAATGACCCAAGAGAGTGTTAAAAGCCGTTTTCCACTCGTCTCCTTCTGATTCGGACAAGATGGTATGCATTTCTTAAGTCTAGCTTAGAAAAGACTGTGGCTTCATGAAGGGGTCCAAAAGCCTATAAGAGAGAGTGGGTATTTGTTTTTAACTGTAATGTCATTCAAACCTGTGAAATCAATGCATGGGCATAGAGTCTTGTCCTTTTTCTCCACAAAGAAAAACCCTGCCCCCACTGGAGATGAAGAGGGGCGGATGAGGCCTGCAGCTAAAGAGTCATTAATCTACCTTTCCATGGCTTCTCTCTCAGGCTTGGAGAGATTGTACAGCCTCTTTGTGGGGAGGGGAGCTCCTGGGAGCAAGTCTATGGCACAGTCATATGGTCAATGGGGAGGAAGTGAGAGACCATGGTCTTTGCTGAAAACTTCACATAGGTCATGGTATTCACTGGGAACATTTGTTAGATCTATTTTCTCTTGTGATTTTGGGGTGATAGGACTTGTCTCTGGAACTGCTGAGAGCAGACAGTGTGCATGGCAATAATTACTCCAGCCACGAATGGAAGCAGTGGACCAATCATTGTGTGGGTTGTGTAATTTTAGCCAGGGAATTCCCAGAACAATGGAGGACAATGGGGATGATATGACAAACAGCTCAATAAATTCATGATGGTTACTGGATACAGTCAACTTAATGGCCTCAGTTTTGTGTGTGACATCAAGTAAGCTGCCATCTATGGCCAATATGTGAATTTCCTGCGGGATGAATAAAGTATCTATCTATCTATCTATCTATCTATCTAATATCTACTTAGGGGCTGACAGTTCAACTAGTGGAAGGTTATGGAGTGTAGCCAGGTTTGAGTCAATAAAGTTATCGTCTGCACCAGAGTCCACCAACACTTTAACTGGGATGGCCTGTTGTGAGCAGTGCAGCATACCTTTGAGCTGGGTTTGAGAGGAGGAGGTGGGGGTTTGGCTCACCAGTGCGCTCCCTCTTACTGATGAGCCCTTCCTTTTGGAACCTCAGGGCACTGAGCAAGGAAATGTCCCTGCTGGGCACAGCAGATACAAAGCCTTTCACGAGAGAATGCCAAGAGTGTGCAAAGCAGTAATCAGAGCAAAGGGTGGCTATTTTGAAGAAACTAGAATATAAAACATGTTTTCAGTTATTTCACCTTTTTTTGTTAAGTACATAACTCCACATGTGTTCATTCATAGTTTTGATTCCTTCAGTTAGCATCTAAAATGTAAATAGTCATGAAAATAAAGAAAACACATTGAATGAGAAGGTGTGTCCAAACTTTTGGCCTGTACTGTATATACATACATACACATACATATACACACATATACACATATACAAGCTACCTATAGATATGAGACAGTGTTTACTTAAGAAAGGGTCAAGCTTTTTTATTACACCACAAATTAAGCAAAAACAATCAGGGAAACGGCAATATTGTTGGAGACAATGTGGCCATCCAAATGCCAATCACTCGCACATATTTTGGTCATGTGTGAAAATACAACCATTCTGGGACAGGGTCATCCAGTCCTCTGAGGAAGTCTTGGGATATGGGTTACCCAGGGACCCTTGGACTCTATATCTTGGACTGATATCAGAAGAGGTAATAGGAAGAGATGATTTTTATCTCTTCAAAATCTTGACTATGGCAGCCAAAAAATCCATTACAAGAAGCTGGCTGAAAGCTGTCCCCCCTAGCAAGGAACATTGGCTGGACATTATAGAAGAAATACGTCTCATGGAAAAATTGACCTATTTCATAAGGACTAAAGCAGAGTTGTTCGACAAACAGTGGGGAAAATGGCATCAGCACATGAACAAGTAGTGTGTACCCCCCTCCTTTTTGTTTTTTGTATTTTGTCTAGTGTTTTGTCTGTATGTTTTGTTAAGAGTGTTGTTTGAAAAATAAAAATAAAGTGATAAAAAAAAAGAAAGGGTCAAGCTAACATTCCAGTGCATACGAAGCCTGGATGTGAACCGATAGCCCATTATGGGGCTAATTAGGGCCATAATAATGATGTTTTCAGACACATCCAGTCGACACATAAAATTAAACATTACTTTTTGTAACAGTGCCTGACATGTTTGTACATTAGAGGACACAAACAGCTGGCTGGCACTGTGCCACCTAGAAACGCCAAGCAGCAGCCTCATGGCATCATTATATGCCACTCGGAGCCTCTGCATACTTTTCACTCTGTAGGAGGACCAGAGGTGAGCTGCATACAGAGGGGTAACATAAGCTTTGAACAGAGCACATTTAACATCTGCAGATCACATAGAAAATTTTCTCAGCAGGATGTTGGCCTGAGCATATATTTTACAGTACTGTCCACGGATGTCACTGTCGTCCATAAGATCATCTGAAAAAATATGCCCAAGATATTTTAATTCCCTCGTCATGTCTAAGGAGCCCTCTGAAAGGTAAAAGAGAGGAAAAATTGATTTTCTATCCTCCCTAGATCTCACAACCATGATCTTGCTTTTTTTGGTATTATAATTAATGTCATATTCCTTGCCATATTGTGCGCATATCCTCAACAATTGTACCCCAGCAGTATACGGAGAGAGTACAACCAGGTCATCTGCATACAGATGACCTGGTTGTACCATGGTTGACAACAGAGTCTCCCACAATACAGCCTGTTTTACATTCATTTAGCTGTTTTGAAAGGTCGTCCATATATACATTAAAGAGAAAGGGAGATAAAATTCCTCCTTGACGGAACCCATTGCCCACATGACAAGAGGCAGAGATAGTATCATTCCATTTGGCCCGGAATGTTTGCTGAGCACACAGCTCAGCAAACATTCAGCAATCAACAATGCAAACAAACAGCTACAGCAGTCAAAGCCCTCCTCCAGTGCTTTATACACAGCCTTGACACACAGCCAGTGTGTGGTTTTTGCAAAGAAATTTGCACAGGTATTTATTACCCTGTGCTGCTTCAGGCTCTGGGGGCACAATTCACAGGGCCTTTGTGTTGGCCACTTTGCTTGGGCTCCTCTTGGAGGCCAAGACAGCGCCTGTCCAGAGCTGCCGGCCTCCTGGTCTTCCACGGCTGCCTGGGTTGCTTGAACAAAAGCAGTGGCACTCGGTCCCTGGGGAATCCTTTTGTGCTGGAGGATGCAGGGCTTCACCAACTCCAGTTGCAGCTGTTCCAGGAAAAGGCGGCAGTGATATTTTTTGCTGGCTTCCCGCCGTGGGTGTAGGCAGGTCCACAGGACATAGGAGTTGAACGCAGAAATATCAAGCAGGTTGTAGAACAGCGTCATAGGCCATCTCGAGGACTTCCGCTGGCAGTTGTAGGTGTTCACCCACTGGGTGGAAAAAAAATAAAGAGGAATGAATAAATTGTAGCACATCATCGAAATATTTTGCAACTAAAATACTTTGCACTTTAGGCCTGTGATGTAAGATAGGTATCTGACATTGTTCCTACTTTTATGTGTGTCTTGGTGACAAAAGAAAATAAATTTCACTATGAAAAGAATGTTTCTCATCACACCCAAATATGTATTTATTGTTTATGTAACTGCAAGAAATACTGAATAATAACAGTAACAATAAATTTCAGGAATGCAAGCATGTAAACTTAATAAAAATAAGCATATTCATGCATAATTGCGCACATACCTTATCCAGGTTGTCCACGCCACCCATGCACCTGTTGTAATCCAGGATGGTTTCTGGTTTCTTGTGGGCTTCCTGGCTGATTGCGGCTTCTCTGTGCTTTGTGGACATGAGTAGCCTACCACATTTCTGCCCTTCTTCGGTACGTATGAAACCGCAGTGTGTGTATCTGTGGGCGCAAAGATGCCGGCGCACTCCTCTCCGCCTGTCAGCGCGACCAGTTGGGGAGGGAGCTCAGGCTTCGATTTGCGGACCGTGCCGACCATGACCATCTTTCTGCGCAGGAGCTCTGCGCCAAGCTCGTAATTGGTGAAAAAATTGTCGGTCATGACAGTGTGTCCCGCCAGCCCCTCTGTCAAGTGCAGCACCACTCTCTTCCCCTGGCCAGTCTCCCTTGTCGCCCCCTCCTTGCCGCTTTAGATTGCCATGTTCCATGCATAAGAGGTTGGCACGTCTACCAGGGCCCAGATTTTAATGCCATACCTGGCTGGTTTGTTGGGCATATACTGCCTGAAGCCGCAGAGCCCCTTGAAGGCAACTAGCTGCTCATCCACACAAACATCTGGCCCCGGGTTGAACAAAAGAGAGAGCCGCTGAACCCACGGTTCCAATATTGGCCAAAATGCAGCCAGCTTATTTTCACGCAGCCGCCTTGGCCGGGTAAGTTTGTCGTCAAAGTGAAGTTTCGTGGCAATCAACTCAAATCTCTTCCGGGACATTGTGCCACGAAACACCGGGCGGCCGCGTTGATCATCCCACAAGCTGAGGGTTGATTCTCCCCGGGGCCGGTAAACCCCAGACAGAAGCAGCAGCCCAAGGAAACCCCTAAGCTCCGTCTCAGTAACGTTAACCCACCGGTCTTCGGTCCGCTGGCCCTCGAGGTTTGTCATTTTGAGGATGAGCTGTATTATGTCATCGGTCAGAAAAAGATCCAAGCAGGATGACAGCTGGTCCGTTACATTCCTC
Source organism: Myripristis murdjan (assembly GCF_902150065.1). Lineage (NCBI taxonomy): Eukaryota > Metazoa > Chordata > Actinopteri > Holocentriformes > Holocentridae > Myripristis > Myripristis murdjan. The sequence goes on from NC_044001.1 coordinate 24,873,616, forward strand.
CTGACATACCATGTCGGTCCCGGGGCAGGTGTTGTGGGAGGTCGCACATAACTGTTTATATGGTCAGCAGAGAGTGACCAACGGATGCTCTTATTTTTGGAGAGCCATTGTATCTCCTCTGTCTCCATCGAAGTTTCATCCTCTACCGTCTCATAATCTCCCTCATCCTCGGAGTTGGAGCTCTCTGGCGGTGGCACCCAGTCCTCATCGGTTGAGAAGAGTGACTCAGAATCATCCGATAGGGAAGAGAAGGCTGCAGAGGCCGGGCTTGAACTGCGGGAGATGGCTGGAGAAACGAAGCGGGCCCACCCTGGTTTGATGGGCCCGTGTTCAGTGGCGGAGGCAGCGGGTCTTGCAGCAGGAGCTGCTGAATCGGACCCAGGAATTGCGGACATAAAATTGATTAGCCTGCATGATTGCTCGCACACACAGGGAAGAAATGAATATTTCTGGAGCTGGGTGTATTTATAAGTTTAGATTGTTTACACACCTACATAAACAGACTCCTGCTTCAGACAGCGTTATTTAGATTTTTGCACTTTGCAATTTGCTGCGCTGAAAACTGTTATTGAAAAGCTGATAATGTTGTTGTTGGGCAAGGGTCATGAATTCATGTTGAAAAACTTTGAGACTGAACTGCTGTTTGATCCGTTTATTTGAAATACACTTCAAGAGAATGGAAAAAAAAAGCCGTTAGAATCACAAGATCCCTGGCCTGTTTCCCCGGCTGGTCTGTGCACGTGTATGTAAGACAGTGCATGCAAGTGCATGTACGCACATGTGCATGCACGCACAGCTTTGCATGCATGTGCGTGTACAAATAAGAGCAATGAAAATGGAAAATGGAAAAAAAGCACTAGAATCACAAGATCCCTGGCCTGTTTCCCTGGCTTGTCCATGCGCATGCATGCAAGACAGTGCATGCACGCACACGCACGGCTTTGCATGAGTGTGCCTGTACACATAAGAGCAATGAAAAAAAAGTCAGGGAAATCACACAGGCTCCTGTTCCACGGCTTGTGCATATGCGTGCGTGCACGTGCACGAACGTCCACAAACGGACATAAAAATGCACCACTATAACGAAAATGGGAATAGAATTGAGAATTACCATCAATAACCTTTGTTTCAAGAGAAAAAGTTCAGAGATCACCTTCATTTAATTTTGTTTTATGGAATATTAAAAAATATGATTTTAATGTATTTTAATCTGACAAAAAATGGTCAAGGGAAGTTTAACTGTGTGTTTTTTTTGGGTTTTTTTTTTTTGTTTTTTTTTTGTTTTAATGACAGTGTAGAAAGGTGTTGTAATTACAATTCATTAGAAATCCAAATTTTAATGAAAACTACCCATCTCTACTTAATTTCAAGGCTGTGGAATGATCACAGCCAAAATGACTGAAGAAAATACAACTGAAATGACCAAAAAATGGTCAAGGATGGGATAAGGGTTAAATAACTATGAAATGGATGTACTTTCACCCTCATCATTGTGACAATTAAAATATTCAACAATAACAATAGTCCTAGTTCACAAAGGAATATCTGAGAATGTACATTTCGAAATGTAGGAAGACTGCACCCATGTGCGCATTAAGGCTCCATCGGTTGACTCAATGCAATACATGAACATACATGATCACTCCATCAATGTGCTGATGATCTATAATGCGGACTGCCATGTCCTAAACGCTGTGGCCCGCTGGCCAAGAGGCACCCACAACTCATTTATTTTGCAAAACAGTACAGTGGGAATGCGTTTGGAGCAGGAGCGCCGGATTCACTTACAAAGTGGGGGGGCCAAAAAGTGCCGTGTTGTGTGTTCAGCTCATTCACAGTGCCTCTATTTCGTGGACCTCATCCATGCCAACACTTACGGAAAAAAATAAAATAAAAAGACGTTTGGCTCCTTCCCATAAACTCAGACACACATGCCCCAAATCCATCACCTCGATTGAGGTGTCTTAAAAGGTGTCGTTTCTATGTATATCATTAATGCGCAGTGAGGTCCGTGGCTGGGTATGCAGAATGAGCCAGAGCTTAAATCGCATAGTACATGCATACAAAAATATATATTAAGCAGAACTCAAAATTAAAACCGCTGGAAAGTCAATCAAGTTGCTGCTGTCAAAAATGTAGTTATTGACATTATAGCGTGCACACAATTACTGCCAATTAATTATCTGAGACATACCTTCACCTGCATTTTTGCAGGATTTACAGCCCAGGAGCTCCCAAAGACAAGACCACAACAAGAAATCATCTGAATCTCAACAACACAGGACTTCCAGCTCCAGTGCAGTCTATAAGAGCAACAACAATATATTAACTCACCTGTCAGATCTGGCAGACCAGACCGGGTGGGCGCAGTACCGACCGATGCCGACTGGTGGCTTTTTAATTCGAACAAGATTTTATCCATATAAGAAGTATTTTTCCAAAAAGGGTCTTGAAAAAGAGGGGTCGTCTTAAAATCAGGGTCATCTTTTATGCGGGTCAAAAGACAACCCTGATCAGGCGGGCTGGCCACGACACCGGCCAGTACCGCGCCCACCCGGTCAGGTCTGCCGGATCTGACAGGTGAGCAGCACACACATACTGTCATATATACCTTTCATTATAAATCAACTTTTGTTCATACGCGGCTGCAGCAGCACAACGGACAATGACACAGACAACATGGTTGATTATTGACTGTGCAATGCGGCCATTCGCCGGTAATCGCGGCATTAGGCGAGCCTACCTACTGGTTTACATATGCAAGTACAATACATGTGGATTTGCTTAGAACCCCAATATTAGACAAAGGCGTTTTTTCAGGGCATTTTCAATGGAAAAAATATCGTCTATATTCGGATGAATACGGTAATAATAAGAGCAACAACAATACATTATAAACACCATTACATTACACCTCCAAGCACAACTAAGTCTGAAAAGCCTAAAAAGCTACTGATGCCCCTTTTCCACCAAAAGCACCTGGTGCTAGTTCGGAGCTGGTGCTAGAACCAGTGCTTAACTGGTTCCAACAAAGAACCGGTTTGCTTTTCCACCGGCCAAGAGCCAAGCGGAACCAAATCCGAGCCACGTCATTACATCAGCGGATGTAATGACGTGCTGCTTTCAATGTTGAGAAATTGACTGACAATGCTTCTAAAACAGTTATTGTCAAAATGTTCAATGAGACGGCGAATGCAGAGGACATTTGTCTGTGGCTGGGTAGATATTGCACGGTTAAAGGCCAAGCTACCAAAGTGAGAGATGAGGATGGCATTTGGAACTGTGCTTGGAGGGTCCCCATGCAGCCTACGGTTTTTAAAACACTACAGAGAGTGGGAGGAGATGTGCATGTGACCAAATGAGGTGAGGAGAGGCCCCTGCCTATATAGGCTCTGCCTGACCTCAGAGATGAGGTCATCACTGAATACTGATAGCTGATTGGTCAGAAGGCTGTGACATCACCCACTCCAGCAGGCCTCCATTTGCCGCCGTTGTAAAGCTTGAATAAACACAAAAGCACCAGTGTTCCAACAAAGCCCCCTATGACATCATAAACCATCATGTCATCATAGATGATGATGTCACAGGGCTCATGGCTGCCAACAAAGCCCCCCTATGACATCATAAACCATCATGTCATCATAGATGATGATGTCACAGGGCTCATAGCTGCTGGCTGGAGATGCCGTTCTTCTTGTAAAGTTGACAAAGTCCCCATCCAGCAATGGCCAGGAAATTGGGCACACCTTTGAGGAGTGCACCAATGGCAGGAGGCGCAACCTCTGTGCAGAGTCAAACCACCTCTTCAGAGGTTGCCCAAAGTCTTTTGCCAACAAACTGAAGGCAGCCAAACAAAATGAAAATGGAGGAAAAGGCAGACAAGACAAGCAAATTCAAATCTCCTGCCAAATCCTGTGACTGAAGTAGAGGAGTCGGGTGAGGCGGGAGAAGGGGAAGGGCCTGTAACAGCCTCATCAACGGAGAGCTCAGGCGAGGACGAGGTGATGCGGGCAGAGGGCAGAGCTAGTTCAGATGGTGAGGAGGACCAATCACCGGCTGATGCAGGGCTGACCTTGAATCCTTTTCAGCGACAAATAGCGCGATCACACAGGCTCCAATTTAAAGATGGAGCTAGTATTGTGCTGAAGAGAAATCTCCAGTCCTACATGTTTTGACTTGTACGTATGTGAGTGGCAGGCAAATGCGGTTGATGAAATGGTTAAGAGAAGAATACCAAGCATGTGAAACGATAAGAAGTAGAAGAAGTAGAAATGTGCACTGATGTTTGTTGGCCTAGTGTGCATGATGTATAAGGCTGTGCTTTGGGCAAGCTGTGGCGTGTGTATCTGTAATGCCTGGTACACACTACAGGATAATCGGGCCGATTTTTGTCCCGATCTCCCCCTTCCAATCAAAGCCAGCAAAGTCTGATGTTTGAAAACGTCATCGGGTCTGATTTTCCTGTGGTGTGGGGTGTGTTAAGAGTGATTTTGTCCGGTCCGATCCGCTCGGAAGGCCTCAGAAGGAGAGATTGTAAATAATGAACATGTTTAATATTTGCAACTAAAAATCCTGTAGTGTGTGGGGCGCTCCGAGAGGAGCCGAGCACGCACAATGTGTAATGTCCAGTGATGGGAATAACGGCGTTATAAATAAACAGCGTTATTTTTAGCAGTAATGAGTAATCAAATATATATACACACACACACATATATATATATATATATATATATATATCTATATCTATACCTATACATATATATATATATATATATACGTATATATGTATATGTATATGTATATGTATATTGTTTCCCCCGTTACAACGCCGTTACCTTTTCTGACAATAAAATGCGCCGTTACTAGGCTATAACTGAGCTAACTGATGCGGACTTAAACCGAGCAGGCTGCTCTGTCTTTTTGCTTGCCGCACACTACAGGATTTCCACACACCAGGCTACAGGATTTCTGGTCACAAATATTAAACATCTTTTTGTCCCTTTTTTTTTACCTTTATTTTTTGTTATTATTATTATTTTATTATCCTATAAGAAAAATGTGCGTCTTGTGGAGAAAAAGCGGCTTGACAATTTTCAAACCGATCGGACTTTGCAGATTTTTCTCAATATGAATAGAAAATGAGACCAAACCGTAGGCATAGCATATAATTCCCGCTGACAGAGCGGATAGTGTCTCCGCCTGCCATGCATGAGACTAAAGGTTCAATTCCCTTCTCGGACAAGAGGGCACTTTGCTGTTAACCATGGCAATGAAGTGATTCTTATTATTCTGCCTGTCATTGGCTAGATGACACACAGTGGCATTTAGGTTTTCGATAATTTTCATTTCTGTACCTTTTTTGTGGATTTTGGCGCCGGTGTTTGTCCGCCATGTTTGTTTACACTGAAGTCACATTTGACTACGCGAGATTTGGAATATTGAGTGTGAAGAACCTGATGCTCTGCTGAAGAATCGGTTAGTGTGTGGTGTGCTCCGTGGTGCACACCACACACTAAAAGATCAGAAGACACAGATCTTGTGCGATCTGTCTTTTGTTATCATCAAGTGTGTGGTCTCTAAATCTGTGAAGGTTTGAAGAATCCTGTAGTGCAAGCCTGGAGTGGCTAATCGGGAGGCCCGGACAATTCCCGGTGGGCCGGTCTGATGTTTGGGCCGGGAGGGCCGGTGTTCACTTTTTTTTATTTTTTTATTTTTTGGGGGGGTGTTCAGTCATGGTAGTGGGTTGATCACCCATGCTGCTTACCGCTGTCCCTGGGCCGCCTCCGCCTCCACTGGCAGCTTTTTTTAAATTTTTTTTTATTTTGCAGACGCACCCTGGCGTAACACGTCCATGCACCCAGTCAGTGGTGTTAGAAAGATGGAAAATAGAAAGAGCAAGGGTGGCGCAGAGAAGGCAAGAATTAAAAAGAGGAAAGCTCTGGAAACAGATGCAGCCAAATGTGCTAATATTGGCAACTTTTTCACTAAAACGAGCTCGTGGTTTGAAACGACAAATGAGGACGATGAAACGGGTAAGGCAAGATGTTGAACTTTGCCTGCAAACCACCGTTCAAGTTAATTAATTATCAAGTCAATAAACTGTGTGGCGTTGTGACATATAACATAACGTTATATAATCTAAACAGGACCGCCCCTCCCTACATGCAGAACACGCAGCTGTGTAGGGCCTCACGATCCACGAGGGGCCTCATTTTGCCCGCAAGCATGGTGCGCACGTTGCCGGCGGTGCATGCGCGATGCCCGCGAGGCTAGATCACCAAGTCAGCCTAAGCCAGGAGGAGAGAAAAAAGAGACCTGTAATCTGACACCTGAGCACAAGTCGCTGCAATGATTGACAGCAATCAGCATCTAACCAATCAGCGGTCAGATGCACCGACACTGCTGCAGGTGAGGAGAGAGATGGCTTCTAAGAGGAATTTTGAATCTGGAGCAACTAAGAGTGCTCCAGATTCCAGATGAAGCCACAAAGTAAAACTTTGTGGCTCCACATGAACACCTCAGCTGCTCCTCATGATGAGATAGAAGAGAGACTACTGTAAGTCTCTGTCTAAATGTGGCCTGGAGGTGACATCTTCCAGCAGCCCTCTTACCATTTCTTGAATTTCTTGTTAATGTCGGCATATTTATTCACCTCTGTGAAAAAGGAGCGGTGAAGTGACCAGGTGGTGGTCGTATATTAGCTTAAGTTTATAGCCTATCAATCTATGCATCAGTAAAGAAGATCAGTTTAAGGCTATTTGAATTGAATTTATTTAATTCATAACACACATGCTTGTTTAGTTCACTGACCTGCTTTCAGATATTTGTCAGGTTTAAGGTACTTTTTTTTTTTTTTTTTTAGAAAAACATCTTTTGTTGAAATTATTTTTTTAATTGATGACATTTGTGACTCAGATTTTTTTTTATTTATTCTAGTTTGAAGTTATTTTTTTTAGTTGACGCATACAGTACTGCTTATTCCACTTACAGTTGCAGTTACAGTTACAGTTTGTTCTTACTAATAAAGCTTGTCAAGTTTAATGAAACGTCTTTGTGCCGTCATTTTATTCCTATTATACATCTGGGATTGTGTGGTCGGTGGGAGGTGTCAGGCCAAAAATCCGGAAATTTTTGATTCAGCCGGGGGTGTGGGGGCCTCCAAATAAAATGCCGCTTAGGGCCCCAATTTGGCCAGGGGCAGCCCTGAATTTAAATAATAGTATGATTTGACGCCACATAACTGGGAAACTTTGTCTTGTAGCCCCTCAGAGTCAGAAGCAAGATCCAGCACCAAGCACCAGGCATGAGCCCACAAGTCCAGAGTGGGCAGGTAGAATTGTTCACTGAGTGAATATTATTAGAATTAATATAATGAAGAGTATGGTGTAGACCTGCTCTATATGAAAAGTGTCCTGAGATGCTAGATGATTCAGCACTACATGAATGAAACTGACCTGAATTGATGAGAAGGCTTTGTAAAAAGGGGAGATTTGTGCTGAGAATTATGACAATTTTTAAAATGTGATTTGGTGTCAGAAGCAGAGCCAGGAGCCAGTAGTGATGGGGGGATTGCTCCTGTCAGTATGGAAGGAACAGGTGAGCTGTTGTAACAGAGTGTGTGAACAAGCAAGCATTAGTTCCAAAAAACCACTTTCTATGCCCAAACGATAGTAGTGATATATTTATATTTTATATTTTTTGATTTTAAAAATAATAGGTTGTGATCTAAAGTGGGCCGGTCTGAGGCATGAAACTCCAGGGCTGAAAATGAGTCCCACTCCGGCCCTGCTGTAGTGTGTGCCAGCCTTAAGGCTGTTCTCTTGGGAGAACGCTGACCAGGGGAGAGCGCAGACACAGTCCTCCACTACCATAAATTATGCAGTCCAGATTCCCACATTTGGGGAATTCACAGGGGTCAGCACAGCCGGAGTGCAATGGCTGAGCCTCGCCCTGGGTGAACCACCTTCTTGATCATGGTATCTCCCCTGCCAGGTAAGTATGAAGTCACCAACACGCACGCTGGAGCCCCCTTCACACACACACACCACTCTGGCTCACGCTGGCACAGTGGAACAAAACAACACACACACACACACACCCTCACATCACATCACATCACACCACATCACATCACATCACACACACACCATCACATCACATCACATCACACACAGCATGGAACATCACTTCACATCCACTCTACATCCCTGCTGTTCCAAGGCTCACTAAGAGTTTCAATTATTTCATTGAGAAGGTTGAATTGTGAATTGCCACCAAATTGCATGAAAAAGTTTCACATGTAATCCTCAGCCTAAGATTTATACAGTGCATCTATGTACCCAAACTAATAGTTTGTTTTTGATGTGAGAGGTTGTTATGGCTGTAGAGCCGCATGTGTGTGTGTGTGCACGTTTTTTCTGTTTCCTCCTGTGTATCCATCCACGTTCCATCCCACTTCCTAAGTGGCAACAACAACTGGTCACTTCCAGCTGTGACTGCTCAGCCATTTGTGTCTGCTTAGAAAGGCCTGGAGGAAAAAGCAGCCTGGGCCAGTTGTGCCGCTGGGCAGAGTCCAGTCAGCGTGTGGCTGCTGGGTGTAAAGTGCTGGAGCCGTCATATCCCTGAAACAATAGTTTGATTGCCTTTAAGTGAGGATGAATGTTTATGAACGTGATTAGTTGTTTGGTTCTGACATTTGACTTGATTTAAGAGTATAGATCTAGTCATCATGGAAATGGAGAAAACTGATATGTGGTGGAGAGGTCATGGTCCTTAAAACAGATACCGTCCCAGCGTTTTCCCATTTGGCCTACATTTTCCCCGTAGCAGAGGTTTGACTAAAACAGCTGGTTTAGTGCAATTTTTGGGGTGGTGGTTATGAATGTGGGAAAAAAAGCAACACAATACATCACCCTCTACATTGAAGGAGGTGGGGACCTCAGCATCTCCTGTGAAGAGAGGTGTTTTGCAGTTGGCTCTATTGTCCACTAGAGTCATATACAGCTGCGTTTGATTTGTGGGAGGTGAGCTATTGGCTTGTGATCTGGTGGTTCAGTGTTCCACTTTGATTCCCCAGATGTTCCTATTTTCCTACTGGACTTTAACGCACCACGTGATGCGCAGGGGTCCAGAAGATGCATTGGCTAAATGCTTTCTTTTCCTGCAATGATATGGCCTGTTAGTCCTTGGCTAGTGGCTGTGCTTTGTGTGCCATTTGCTGACATGTGGTTCAAGCGTGTGGTGTGAGGTCCAAACCGTCCGCGGGAGTGACCTGTCCGGGAGAGGGGCCCTTCCCTCTGAGGGTGTGAGAGTTATCGCTTCTCGGCCTTTTGGCTAAGATTGCGATTGCTTCCTTCTGGTGGTAAATCCTTGCCTTTTTGTGGCATTGGTGATTACCAACTCTTGGGAGGAGATTCCATATATTCCTGTTGTAAAGTGTTTCAACTTTTTTGTAGTTGCAAATCTTTAATCCTCAGGATTTCATTGGCTCAGAGGACCTTTTACCTGTACTCTGCCGGACTAACACCTTGACTAAGCCAAAGAATAAAAGGTAAGTGATTTTTAATTTTTTGCTTTTTATAATTTTACTTTTTTTTTTTTTTTTTTTTTTTTTTTTTTTAGTATTTTAGGACCTTTTTATTCTTGTTATTTATTGGGAAGTGGAGATTTTAATTTCCTTTAAAATTAGTTTTAAAGCCAACCATGCTGGCATGCGGAGGCACCCAGTGTCCGTTTTACTTTTTTAGAAAAAGATGGGAAGCTGATGGGGATGTCGAGACTTGACTTCTCCCGGAAGCTCATCCAAAAAGCCTTGAACCTTTCCCCAAATGACCTGGATTGTATATTGACACTGCCATTTAACAAAGGATTTGACATTAGTTTTCGATCTGCCGTCCTTTTGAGGGACTTGTGGACACGTTTTGAAAATGCCAAAACCCAGTTTGCTGCTTTCAATGTGGAGAAACTGACTGACAATGCTTCTAAAACAGTTATTGTCCGAATGTTCAATGAGACGGTGAATGCAGATGACATTTGTTAGTGGCTGGGTAGATATTGCACAGTTAAAGGCCAAGCTACCAAAGTGAGGGATGAGGATGGCACCTGGAACTGTGCTTGGAGGGTCCCCATTCAGCAATAGCCGGACCCCCAAGGCTTCCAGAAGCATCTGCCATCCATTGTAGTCCTGGGAGATAACAGGGGCTATATCCACTACCAGGGATAACCCAAGCTCTGCTGCAAGTGTGGTGAGCATGGTCACCTGGTAGAAGCATGTCAGCAAATTATATGCGGAAAGTGCAGAGAAAGTGGGCACACCTTTGAGGAGTGCACCAATGGCAGGAGGTGCAATTTCTGTGGAGAGTCAAACCACCTCTTCAGAGATTGCCCAAAGTCCTTTGCCAACAAACTGAAGGCAGCCAAACAAAAGGGAAATGGAGGAAATGGTACACAAGACCAGGCAGTTAGAGAGCTAATTGAGGAGGCTGGGCTGGAGGAGGAGGAGGAGGAGGAAGAGTACGATGGGGAGCGCGACGGCGAGGAGGAGGAGGACGACGATGACAACGCCGAGAAGGACAAAGAGAAGAAGGAGAAGGAGCCGCGCCCACTAGCGGCGCCCACCGCTAGTGTTACTGCAGTATTACTCCCCTCACATAAGATATACACTACTCACAAAAAGTTAGGGATATTTGGCTTTTGGGTGGAAAATGTAAAAAGTTCACGCTACAGTGATTTATCATGAAAGTAGGCCATTTAAGTAGAAGCATACACTGGTGATTTCCTCATCTCAAAGAATTTCTTGAAACAAAAGCCAACAACAGTGGTGGATATACCACAACAAAAAATGTCAGTGTTTCAATAACTTGTCATGTGCCCTTGAGCATCAATTACAGCTTGACAACGACGTCTCATGCTGTTCACAAGTCGACTTATTGTCTGCTGAGGCATGGCATCCCACTCTTCTTGAAGGGCGGCCCTCAGGACATTGAGGTTCTGGGGTACAGAGCTCCAGCCTCTACACGGCGACTTAGCTGATCCCATAGGTTTTCTATGGGATTCAGGTCTGAGAAAGTGCAGGCCACTCCATTTGAGGTACCCCAGTCTCCAGCAGCAGTTCCCTAATGATACGACCTCGATGAGCTGGAGCATTGTCGTCCATGAAGATGAAATTAGGCCTGTGTTGTTCATGCAGGGGCACAATGACTGGATTAATGATGTTATTCAGGTAGTATGGGCTTGTCACTGTACCATTCACAAAGTGTAGGGCAGTTCTGTACTGACGTGTTGTCTTGGTCTCATGATGTCAAGATTTGAACAGCATGATGACGAGCACTGTTTAAATGCCAATTCTAATTGAACCAGGAAATTTATTAGTTGATTCATGGATCAAACACCTGATGTGAATTTTGCCGTTAAACTCCTTGTTAGAGAACAGCAACTTGTGCAAAAAGTACTGAAACATTGAACAGTTGGACATGTGCATTCAAATGTTTACAGAAGGTCACGTTAAGTTCACCTGTAAAGGTTAGAATGCATTATAGGTTCATCCTGAAATTTCAGCCAAAAGCCGAATATCCCTAACTTTTTGTGAGTAGTGTATGTTGTGTGGGAAATTCCTGTGTTATAGAGAATAAAGGAATATCAAACGCCCCTCTCTCTCTCTCTCTCTCTCTCTCTCTCTCTCTCTCTCTCTCTCTCTCTAAATTCAATTCAACTCAATAAAGCTTTATTGGCATGACGATGTCACGTACAATATCGCCAAAGCACGTTTTGATGAACAGATAACAAAAGAATATTTAAACAGCGAAACGTTAAAAATAAAACAGAGCAACATTCACACTGTTGTCACGTGTAAAAAGAAAAGAAAAGAAAAACACAAGGAAGGAGAGTGAATGAAAAGGCAGAACTTGGGTTGTGAGGAGACTGTCCTCATGCATTGAGCAGCTTTTCTCTCAGGCCGCGACAGGCATATTTCGCCGCTTCTACAGCCAGGGCTCCAGCGTGCGACCTATTAGGTCGCATATGCGACCTACTTTTTTTAAGGTGCGAGTTAAAATTTAATTAGGTCGCGCCGGTGCTACTTGCAGGAGGACGAGTGAAAAAAAATTTTTTTTTTCTCTCATCACTCCCGTGGCTATGTTAGTGCAGTAATGGTTGTGGTTGATAATAAAAAAATTAGGCTACTTTCTGGCTCATTCCGCGACTCCTATCTCTCCTCTCTCTCGCTCCCCGTCTCTGCCTGCCTGTCTGTCTTAATGCGTGACGTGCACAGACGTACACGCGCGTACACGCAGCGCGCTCACTGAATGATCACCGACGATCCCGCTAAAAAAAAAACTAAACAAAGAAGATGAAGCGTCTGTCGTTGATTATTTTAAGAAAAAGAATGTGTCAGGAGGCTGTTGATGCTGGAGGGTCTGAAAATAGGGAAGCGACAAGCGAATTTTGGACTCGGAAACCGAGTCGAAAAGGCAAAGAAACCTTCCAGGCTACAGCAGCGCACTGACATAGATTGAGTAATAAAGTGAAGAGGTGCCACTCCTCTATTTTCACTGGCTAACAGCAGCACACTGGCTTAGCTTGTCTATTCAGAGAAGAGGTATCACTTCGTCTTATTTTTCAATCTATGTTATCACGTGCATACTACTGCTCATTCATTGGTAGCTGAATTGTTAGGTCTGTTTGATAAGCAATTTACATTGTTAAAACAAATAATAATTTAACATATTGTTACAGTAAAAAGTACTCTGTCAACCCTCAGGTGAAATAATTACTGATGCATCCTCTTGTCATTTTTGTTCAATCATTAATAACATATAATTTCCTGGTTTTATAGAAGTATTGGATCGGGACTCGGTATCGGCAGATACTCAAAATCAAATGACTCGGACTCGGGGGCAAAAAAAACGTGATCGGGACATCCCTACTTTCATTTTTATGTTTTGTTTATATGAAGAAGATGATCTATTTTGTACTGCTGCTGCAGAGAAATGTAAACTTCAAATTACAATATTTTGCAGACAAGTTTGGGTCATTTTTAATCTTTAAATTTCATTAACATGATAAGGTCGTGCATTAATAACACGCTATACATAGAAAAATATGGTGCTACCTAATTTCTTTTGGTGCTACTAAATGAAAAGCTAGGTGGCACCAGTGCTACCTGTGAAAAAGTTAGTCTGGAGCCCTGTCTACAGCGCTGACATTTTTTTCTCCAAGTCAACACTGAATTTTCTCCTGGTCAAAGAGCGTGTCAACGTTTTGGAGTCTACGTTTAATTTTTGTGAAGAACTTTGTTCTTATGTCTTTGCACGCGCTGTGTCTCAGCAGGAAGTGTTGCTCCGTCTCCCCCTCCCTCTGCGGACAGAGCGGACACAGACGCTCTCCTCTGTCTGTGTCGGCCGCTCTCTGAGGCCAGGCTGTGGCTGCTGAGTCTGTGCGCGCTTAACGTTTTTCTCAGCCTCCGCTGTGTTACGGTGCTCGGATAATCTGCTGCTGAGCACTGCACTGTCTGTTTAGAGTCAAATGGAATTGAAGTTTGCTTTGAGTTTTTGTGATAGATGTCCAACGGTTGATGTGGTTTTCTTTCTCTTTAATTCGGTCGGCGCGTGTTGCGTGCGGGCGGTCCTGATGCCCCGCACCGCTTGAGAAGGCGAGCCTCTGGACCAGCCGGCCGAGGGGACTCCCTTCCTCCCTCTCCTCTCGGCGGCGCGATTCGATTCGATGAAGCTTCATCGGCGCGACTGTATCACATACGATACATCGGAGGCACGTGCGGGTGAACGAATAACAAAAGAACATTGAAACGGTGAAACGTTGAAAATAAAGCAGAGCAAAGCAGAGGAAAATATGAACTCTGACAACATTCACACTGTCCTTCAGTGGTATCCCCCCGCCCGCCTCCCTCTCGACTTGCAGGCTGGTGCCCTTTCCGCCAGTACATGCCCAGCAAGCCCGCGCGGTACAGCGTCAAGATCTGGGCGGCCTGCGATGCGAGGTCCAGCTACGCCTGGAACATGCAGGTGTACACGGGCAAAGCGGTGTCGCGTGAGCCCAAGAACAACCAGGGCGCATGCGTGGCGCTGGACTTGACGCGCGGCCTCAGCATCGGCCGCAACATGACCTGCGACAACCTCGTACGAGCTGGCCCAGCGCCTGCTGGCCCGTGGCCCGACGGTAGTGGGCACGCTGCGCAAGACCAAGCCCGAGATCCCCGCAGGGCCGTGGCCATCGCCGCCGCGTGCTGCGCTACAGCAGGAAGTGTTGCTCCATCTCACCCTCCCTCTGCGGACAGAGCGGACACAGATGCGCCCCTCTATCTGTGTCGGCCCGCCCGCCGACACAGATAGAATGCCACAGTGGCAGTGGCGGTGCCATGGTGACGATGACACAGTGGCGGCGACGATGCCACAGTGGCAGTGGCGGCGCCATAGTGATGATACTGCAATGGCGGCGCCATGGTGAAGATGCCGCAGTGGCGGTGCCATGGTGAAGATGCCGTTTTGAGAGTCTCAATGTTTACAGCCCATGTTGGGTCTTTCAGCACTGGCAGGATGACATGGTCAAGAGGGGTCCATACTACCAGGTGACAGGTATTGGCTCCGGTAAGTTGTAGGTTGCCCTGGATCTGATGCCAGTAGGAATGAGTTGGTTTCAGTGTCAGGGAACCAATCACTGAATCCAACTGCAGAAAGAAGTCCTTACTCTCTGCTGCCTGCAGGATGATCTTGGTTTCGGCTGACCAGGGACATTTGAACGAGGGATGTTTGATATGGCAAAAAAAATTAAAACAGGACATAGCATACCTGACGAAAACAGCATAAAAAAAGGGTTAGGGTTAGAGTTAACCCTAACCCTAACCCTAACCACAGAAGTTCTAACACCCGGCATTTCACAGTGCTATGGAGGAGGGAAGGAGCCTTTTACAGCAAATGTTGAAACTGGCAACGAAAACGCATTGCTGCTTCTCACTAGCGGATCCATTTTCAAAGGACTTCATTAGGCAGGTCAGTGAAGCAGAAGTAAATATCTGACAGCTCAAAAGCCGTGGTTACATCTTCAGGTAAGTGCCAGGGTTTGAACCAGAGGTTTCCTTTTTTATCAGTTTCTTGGTTTAGCAACAGATGACAACATCACAGTTTTCATATGAAAAAACACAGATTTTTCCTACTTCTCATTAGCATTTTGATTTTGTGAAGACTTCATAAGGCTACTCAAAGAAGCAGCTGTGAAAGCTTCCTGTTTACAAGACAGGCGCTTTGACCGGCTAAGCCACAGCACCCGGGTCCTCCTTGGTGCTGGAAACAACTGACAAGAGCGGGAACCTGGCGCATTATTATTATTGGCGTTCTTTTTCTCTTCTTTTTTTTTTTTTTTTTTTTTTTTTGGTCATAACACGTTAGGCACACAGTTACCCAAAGGTAATTGGCTCTGTGCACAAGACGAGTGACGCACATCTGGTTTCGCCAGATAGCGGCACTTCAGTTTCCGGTCTGTGTAATGGCTAAGCCTAACGCTTACATATTCTCCCGGTGCCTCACGGATTTGCCCAGACTAACGATAAACTATGTCCACCGAAACGTTGCTGCCACTTCCTCTGCCCCCCCCAAAAAAGCACAACATCGAAGGTATGTAATTTAGAGAACGTTAACGGTCGTTAGCTAGCTTTAGCTAACTAACGTAGATGGTTAGCACCAGGCGAATCACACCATAACGTTTGTTGTGTAAAATGAATCTTGTTTTTGTATCCAATGGCAAGTTAGCTTACTATACCTGAGGCCTGTATCACGAAGCAAGCTCAGTTTTCCCTGGATTTCTCAGACCTATCCGGCTACACTAACAGAGATCATGGTGATCAGGAATAACCGGTACCATGACGCTGGTTATCAACTCGCTCACTCAATCCAGGTTTGTCTCATCAAGAGCCGTGAACGTGCATGTATAAGGGAGGGTTCCAAGGCAGCTGACTGGAAAGGTATGAGGAGGAAAAACAAGATTTACACACTAAATTGAACACCGTGGCTGCCGCGAAGAGAAGGCAGCCACGGCATAAATGCGCAAACTACACATCAGTGGCTCAAGTAGCCCACATCTGACGCTGACACCTCTGAACTCACTGCACTGCACAGACGTGTTGCGTGTCTGCTTTACAGGCTATAATAAAATAAAGCGGACGCCAAAATTCAATCATGTCAGTACATCAAGTTGATAGCAGGGTCAGCCCTATTCCTAACCCTAGCAGGCTAGCTTTCAGAACAGGTTTAGGATAGGTATCCTATCCCGATGAGAGGTGAACCAGCTTTGTGATACAGAAAATCTGGAGTTGAGCCTGAAGTTATCTCGCTAACGCCTTAATCTATGGAGTAAGATAGCTGTCAAAAAGATGTGTCCGTAATTCAATAATTCGTATTCATAATGTTAACAATTCATGTGTAAAAAAAATTGTTGCACACAAAATTCTGCTGTCATATCCGTGAGTCTGTGAAATTGGGTTCAGGTTAGGATTGTTTTTATGAATATGAATCTAAAAGCTGTGAGTGCAAAGTCTTGTGAATACGAATCAAATTTCTACAAGTACAGAATCTTCACTGTGAATACGACTTCCAAGTTTACGAATACCAGTTGAACGGTGCTGAAATGACGTCACTCAGGTCGCAGGGGATAATAATCGATCCTAGATTCTTCCAACCACGCATGCGCATACAGCTCCAGAGGCAGGCGGGCATGGAGGGCAACGATGGCAACAGCCGACCGAGTGGCGCTGCTAACCCCGAGGGAACATCACAGGTAAAGTTTATAAACGTGTATGTCCATTATTTATTTAAAGAAGTAGTTATTTCATGAAATATTTCTGTTTTAAATAATATGCAATTACTATTTACAGACTTTTTCTTGGAGGCTAAGCTAACGATGTTTTCATGCCGATGACGCTAATTTAATGCTGACTGAGTTTTAAACTGACTGTAGGCAAATAAATAAAGGTTAATGTAGAGTGTGTGAGATTTTTAAGGAGAGTAAACCCGGCAGGACTTCTTATTATTTAGTATTTGGTGAGTTTGGACATTATTATTGCGTTTGCGCCCGCGTGTGCTTTCAGTTAAAGGGAATGCTGCATTCTGATTGGTCAGCCGTGACCGTTGTCACCCCTCCCCCACCCACCCTCCAAATTTTGAAACGAAGATATTTTGTTGTTTCCCATGTATGTAACATTTATTCAATTCGTTGTTCACCTTCCACCTTTTTTCTCACTCAGGTCCAATTAAGAGAGATCATCAGCACTGCACAAAATTTGGTGTTAATGCTGAATAACAGTGTGCCAGGGAATGTCAGGCCATTAGTTCAGGGAAACGCAGGAGAAGCTTCTCAGTCAGTTCTGAGGCCTCAGCAGGCAGTGCAGCGCCCTGGACTGAAACAAGAACTGGCTCGGTAGGATACATGAGTCATTTGTCTGGACAAACTTTTAGACAGGCCAGGTCCCTGATTCTGATTGAAGCAGATTGCAAGGAAACAATTCCAAATGTTTTAAATTGTATTATTTATCTCCAGACCATCACCATGTACTCTGTTGCACTGAACAAATTAAATTTAATCTAACATAAGTACTTCATCACAATATACTGGGCATTTTCTGACTTAGGTTGCTTTGTGCTGATGGATAGGCTTAACGATGAGAATAATAGTATGTAATTTTTTTTAGATCTTTTCCAGGATTCTTCAAAAAGGAGACCCGAGGAAAAAGGCGTTTTGCACCCTACATCTCAAAAGAGTGTGGGAAAAGTTTTTTGATGACTGTATTCCTGCTTGATAAGCAATATGAAAGGACACCAAAAGAGGAACTGCCGCTCATGCTGGCTGGCCTTGGAAAACGAACACTAACAATATCTGAAAACGTGACACATTCAGAGGTATGCTACCATTCATTTTTGCCTTCCATCTTCAGAAACTACTGTATTTAATTAATATTTACATGATGAAATACACAGTGGTTCATAATATAAGTCATTGCAATAAAGCTTTCACCATACTTTTATCTTTAAAGTTTTCAGATTTGCTTGTGAGTGCATACCCAAGACTGGCAAATATCTGTGGTGGCTGGATGCTGTATAAGTCCACAGGTATGTAGGCATATATAGTGGATTAATGTTTTTTCAAAATATTCTGTCTATGAGTCTGTATCTATATTCAATCTATATTGCTTAGTAAAATTTAGTATACTTTTTCAATTTAGGTGGTGGTGGGCAGAGGAAATTGGTTGTTATACCCCCAGATCTACAGGGATACACTGGTCAGCAGCTAAAAGCAGTGAGCGGGAATGGAAAAAACATATTGTACATTTCTCCTTTACAAGAGGAACTTGATACAAATCCATTACCACCTGAAGCAAAGGAGTTTGAGAACATGCCCAAAGCTCAGTGTACAACCTGCAAGAAAATGGTTCCACTGCAGATTCTTCCGGTACACATCAAGGAATGCAAGAAAGAACTTGTAGATTTGTGCTATTCTGCTGAAGAGGTATGTCATAGCTTCATCTTTTAGTCTGTATTGCAGAGCTGTTCATTTTGAAAAATGAAATGTTATTCTGTATTGTGACACACTTACTTATTATATTTCTCCCCTAGGAAAGCTGCAACGAAGAGCATGAAGATATATTCCCAGACTCTGTTTGCAACCAGACAGACAAGGTGAAATTGTTTGTGCCTTCCTGGTAAATTAAAGTGATCCTTACCTTTCTGGCATTTCACATTGGTAAAAATTTGAGCATCATCAAAAAAGTGCCTAATTTAAGGCCTAATTTACACATCATTAGACGTCTGTTTTTTACATGCAAAAAAGCACTGTAATCTCCAGTTAGTCAAGGTATTTTCTTTGCAACAATTACAGGTGATGGTGTTAAGTTTTGCATGTCACTTTCTGGTGCTATCGATCAGGTCCTACAAGCATTGTTAAAGGCCATTTCCAGTCATAATCAGTGTTTGTCTCAGAAATCAAGTCACCTATGATAAGTTCATCTCATACCGTGCATACACCCAGCTGCAGCATGTGGACGTTTATATTCAGTTTTGTTCAAAAATGTATCATTTTGTCAGTGTGAACGTATGGGCATCGGACATATTTAAAATTGTTCTGTAGTTGAATGTTTCATCCTTCTGTCCATCATCAATTCCTAAACACTCGCATTTAAAAGGCTTTTCATCTTAGATATATTCTACTACATTTCTGGACTAATATAAGGCTTTATTCCTATTCCTTGTGAATTCTGTTTTTAGACAGCAGAGTGTCCTGTATGCAAAAAGTCGTTTGAAGTGGACATCATTGAGATCCATGCAGCTACATGTGGATTACGGTAATATTTATGATTTCAGTGAAACTGTTTAAGTGTATACCGACATTCATTTGACTAATTACATTCAAGGAGATTGCCTTGCATACTTGTATATGTATGCAAGTGTTGATTTCAAGAAAATTTAGGATGAGCTGTTTCTTTATGTGTACAGGCCTTCAGACGATCTCATCCATGACTCAAGTGAATCAGTACCAGTCAGTCCAGTCCGTACCTTAGAAAGGTAATATTGTACATTATGTAATTAGGGTGACAAATTATGTTATATGTGTAGTAATATAATGTTGTAATATAGTGTGATACTACAGGATCAATCATATTTTTGCTGTTGAAAATTTTTGTCATGTTGGAGTCACACAGACAAATGTGCTAATCCAAAAACATGGTATGTTTGTGACAAACATCGCTCTTAACTTGATTTGCATTTAAGCTTCTCTTCACCCTTTGAATTTCACCTGTATAGGAGGTTTGTTAATTGCTGCATCCTAAAACCACCCTGCTGCAAACAGCTGTAAAATCAAATCATACAGACAGTAAAACCATATCTAATTTTAGTTTTCTATTTAAATGCTCAATGAAGAAATAGATAAGTAAATAAAGCACTCAGAAAAGACATGTTGGTGTCTACTTAAAAGTTGTCTTTTTTTTTTTTTTTTTTTTTTTAAATTCCAGTTCTGAGGAAATCTTGAATTGGCTCTCTTGTCAAGTTGATGAAGCCAACACATTTTCCATCTGTGTGTCGCGGACTGACCTCTTCAGCAGAGGCATGCAACAGTGGCAACGCCAGAAGAAGACCTCGCCCAAAAGTAGACTGAAGGTCACATTTTTTGGTGAAGCAGGCATTGATACTGGTGCCCTTAGCAGGGAATTCCTCACAGGTAAAAAAGTTAGTCCATATTTAATTTAATCTAATACTAGGTGCACACTGTTTGTCCATATTTGTCAAATCAGATGCACTTGATATGGTGTTAATAGGTGGCCTCTGGAGAAACAGGAGAGACCTTTTGAATTTCCTGTGTTTGCTGTTTTACAGAAATGCTGGCAGAGATTGAAAAAAGACTCTTTGTCGGAGGTTCAGATAAGAATGGAAAGAATCCTGCTTATTGTCTAAACAGTTTGGACTCTAACTACTTCAGGTGTGTAGTGAAATTCCTGTAGTGGTTGGAGTGAGACTATTCATAGTGTAATAATTTGCCCCATACCTAAATTTACATAATATTGTGTGTATGATATTCAAATGAACAATCTCCTCTTAATTTAGCATCTGATTGACAAAAACACAAATAATAATTTTATACAACTGTAAATATATTCAAGTAGTTTAGTTGCTGAGTTATTTTGTTTTGGGTAGGAGTGCAGGGGAAGTCATGGCAGCTAGTCTGGCACAAGGTGGACCTTGCCCTAACTTCATGCGTGAGTGGTGCTTCAGATATCTCTGCTCAGGTGACTCTGACAGCATACAAGTGTCTACCAGTGACGTCACAGATTTTGAACTGTCACAGCTTATTGAGAGGGTAAATACAATAGCTTGCACAATTACTTTGGTTTGTTGCTTGCAGAGAACCAGGATACAATGCAACTTAATTTCACTTGACACCTGTTCTATTTTCAGATAATGAATGCTGATAATGATAACATCAGTGACCTGGTTGATGATATAGTTACCTGCGGGTACACCAGAACAGTGTCTTTAGAGAAAAGAGAGAACATTATAAGGTATTTTGACATTTTTGGTTTCTATTAAGGCAAGGATGTACAAGAATTTGTGACTTGAATTACTTTTTGGCGCCGCATGTAAAACATGGAATCACTCTGATGCAAAGCTGTGTTGTACAGTTTGTATTTGTGTATGGAATTTTTTAATGAGTTTTTTTTTTAATGTAGTTTTGTCTTTTATCCTCTACGTGCAAGTTTTACCACTTAAGTAGATGAAACATTTTGTCCATTAGGACTGTTGTACTTCATTCCACCATGAGAGTCATCCCGATGCTTGACCAGCTCAGAAAAGGCCTGCAGCTGTATGACTTACCAAAGATGATGAAAACACATCAAGACCTCTGCCTCCCACTGTTTGTTCCAGGGGAAGATGATAAGGTATAATCATGTGTTTTAGAGTGCTATTAATTGAGCATGAATGTCTTTTGCAAGAGGTACAATGTAGGACTGAAATGCACTTCCTTCTTCTTAAAGGTGGATGCAGCCTTCCTCCTGGAAAGGAGCCGCCCTGTCTTCAGTGAGATTGGTTCTGCCAAGCACCAGATGGAAGTAAACATCATGAACTTTCTTCAGGACTACCTTCAGGAAATTGAGGATTCTGGTATGTTTTAGCCAAGATAGGGTTATAAAGAGGTTAACTATAGAATCCATGAAATTTAAATGTTTTTGGAAACTTGATGTCACTGTCCATATGTGAGCTCAAGAATAATAGTTTCTTGAAACTAGGAATTACAGATGGATGAGTTGCATAGTTTTATTGACAACAATTAGGGGTGTGTGAACGGTTGCCACAACATGATGCCTGTCATCCAGCCAAAACAAATGCAACTGTTAAAAGGTCTATGTAGTTTCTTTTATTTATCAAATGTTCTTATACTCAAAATGGTCAATATGACTTGTGTATATTGGATCTATGTAAAGCATTGTCAACTTGAAAACTAAAATGTATTATTTTCAATTCAGACTGACATTGTGTTTAATTTTTCATTAAGAAGACGACTCCAGCAACAACAGCGCTACTGCAGCAGGCTTGACTGTAGGACACATCATGCAGTGGATGACCGGACAACGACACAAGCCTGTTCTGCCAAGTGAAAAGAAGGACTTTGTCATAAATATGAAATTCCACCATGACTGTGACACACAACACACTGTTTGCTTTCCAACTGTAAGCGCCTGCAGTTGTACAGTCACGTTTCCCACAGCTCACCTGAAAACTTTCATAGAATTCAAAAATGTTTTTACACTGGCCATATGTCACGGGCAAGCTTTTGACAGAGTGTAACAACTAAAGTTGTCTAAAGTAAGTCTAAAGGGAAAAACAAGACACACAACTGCAACATGTCAAATCCAGTTTGAATCTTTATTCATTTTTAGGTGACAATTTCCTGGTTCAGTCAATTTTTACTTTTCATTGTTACAAAGCCACTGCTTTACTGTTAATGACTGTTTACCTCAAAGTTAGTTTTTACCTCTGTTTCTGTTGAGGATACGCAAAGTGAAAATGTTCAAGGTTTGAAAAACTCACTTAACATATACAGGACTGTTTACAGTGTTACTCCACCACCATCATACAAACAAAATACAACACATCTAAAGGACTACATTTAAAGCAGTACTATACAAACATTTCTACACATACTGTATGTTTGAGACTCATGTTAAATTGAACTGATGAGCCTTTGTTTAACTGTCTGTCCATGCCATTAAATCTTTTACAACATCTTTTATATCTCAGGCATTTCTTGTGTTGCCCTTAGACTTTCAATACACTGAACCATAGTTATGTAAATGTCTCTGCCAAATGATTCAGATGATGCCAAGGGATTTATCATGGAATGTATAGTTTCCATAATATACGGAGTTAGTGGCCACTCAATTTCCTGGACTTGAACGCCACACGGTTCCTCATGCACAGCATCAAACATCTCCCAGTCACTTCCAAATAGCTCCATGTTCTGAAAAAACAACAAAAAAAAAAACAATATTCTTCAGTATGAAACTGCATTTGCCAAAGTTGTATTATAAGTTGTTGTTTTTTTTTTTTTACATGATAATGTTAAGAAAGCAAAACTAGGCAGATATAACAATTTAGCCATAATATGACCATGAGGCTAATGATTTAGGAATATTTCACTGACGCACACAGACCTAGTGCAGTGGCCACAAAACATTTAACCAGAGAATAAAATATGGATGTTTTAGTAACAGAAACATCTATCACAAATTTTGCTTTGTTGACTTGTTCTAATTCTGTGATCACGTCAATAAAATAACTCCCACATATAATTTTTCAACAATTTGCTCCTGAATTTTAACCTTCTTGAAGATGTTAACACCATTCAAATGGATTGCTTCTATATAAACTTTAGCCTCTAAACATTCAGGTTTAACACTTGTCAACTGCACTCTGCCTCTGTACACAGCACTTTGAGTTTGAGCATTAACAAACCTGCAAATCTTCATTTGAGTCACAAGGGTTCTTCATGTGACCCAAAACCCAGAGCTGGTTCGGAGAGAGTCCACCTTCAGACCGTAAAGGATGGTTGTCCCAGCCTTCTGTGAAGGTGTGAAGGGCCTCTGCCAAACGTGGAAGGAAAACATAGTGGGCACAAAACAGATGAACCACATCTGCCAAATCCAACAGGCCATCTTCCTCGAGACTGTGAAGAACTTCATAGTACAGTTGTGTCACGCTGGTCCAGACATCTCGCCACAGGCGCTCTATTCTGGATCAGAAACAGGACTTTTTCAACTTAAAAGTAATAACTTAAATTGTCTGACTGAAAATACTTTCCAACAATAATTTTCAATGTTCTTATTAATGCAGGGTTTCTGCAGGATCTTAAAAAGATAAATTAAATTTAGTTAAGTCTTAATTATGTACGTTCATTTACTGCTTCCTCTGCAGCCTTTTGAATAAAAAAAAAAAAAAAAAAATTGTTGATTGGAGAAAGGTATTAGTATGATTCTCAGTTGGTTGTGTGTGTTGTAGTTTTATTCTGAAGGATCCATGTGTTGAATTCAGTGCTGGATTCAAACGGGAAGCAAACAATCAGTGTGAAGCTCAATGCATTATCTGCAAGAAGACCCTCAGATTAGACTTGAGACTCATTTTTTCATACTTCATATAGGTCTTAAATTTACTTTATAATGGTCTTAAAAATGTCTTAAAGAGTCATAAATTTTGGCTTGTTCAAATCAGGAACCCTGTATTAATATACTGTAAATTAGGTGAATTATTATGGTAACCTCTGATTATGTACACTCCGCCCAGATATGAAGCTCCCTCTTCCAGTGCCTTTCACAGTGAACATCGTCTCAGCAATAGCAACATTTTCAACACCTTCATCGCCCCTTACCCTTGAAAATACATGGGAGAAATATTCAGTCATATTCATCACAACAAAATCAAACATTACTGAAATGAGTAATTAGGGCATGGAAACAATAGCCCATGTTTGTAACATTGTGTACCTAGAGGGCCAGCCATACTTTTCCACTGCCTCCAGGAAAAATGAATGAGCAGTGTTGGCGCGATTATTAGATCCTGGTTCCAGATAGAAAATCTGTATAGAAAGACAAAGAGTGTTTGAACCTGTGGAGGCAAAATACTAAGGCCTATAATACATAATGCATCAAAACAAACAACAATAAAAAGCATAAATAATCTACATTGATCCCTAGGCGAAAATACAGGAATCATAGTAACTGTGGTAAAAGCAGGAATATGAATAGATAAGGGTCAAGAATACCAAGCATAAGCATAAAAGAAAAATGGAATAATAATTTAAATGAGCTTTCTGTAGCATTTCTACTGATCACAGAAATTGATTAGAATGAACAAGTTTTGTAGAGTCATCAATATATATAATGTTTTAAAATATTTATCCCCTGCTCCTCTCCTCCTTTGTCTTCCCACCTGCCTTCCTCATCCATCAACCACTCTTGACCTCTCATTCCCTTCTCCTCTTTCCCTCATATTTTTCTCCATATGATTGGCCAAAAAACAAAACAAAACAAACATTCTGTGTAATTTTGAATAAAGAAGTCTCTCTGAGTGCAGCCCCTTTTACTTTTTGGTGATCTTTAGGAGTATATTCAGGACATCACACCAGGAGTCCACTGAGCAGTGGCGGCCATGTAAAGTGAATCAATATTGCTCCCTACAATTGTCATCTAGGCAAAGTGATGGAGTGGAATATGATTAATGTGATAAAAAGTTTTTAAAATTCATTGTTAATGATGTATGTGAACCATATGAGTAAATATGCAATTTATGATCAGTGAATACATTAACACAAACATTTACAGAGATAATAAAGCACTAATAAAAGGAGACAAACCTTTCTGGAATACCCATCTATTGCTCCAAATATGATGATGTTGTACCTTAAAAACAAAAGATGAAATGAAAATAAGCGGTCAATCCCCCACCCACCCACTCTCCCCCAATGAATAAATATGTAAATAATTGTCTTACCTTATGAGCTTATGGTTTGTGTCCACATGGACTAAGGATAAAGGCCCCTGCACAAAGTATGACCTCCTTACAATGCACCCCAGCTGTGTCATCCTTTCCAAAACACCTGGAGCATCAACTCTGTGCATTGACTCCTTGATGCGATCCCACTGAACTCTATGTCCATCTGCAAGCAGACAACCCTTAACCATTCTGTATCCTGCATTTGGGATCCTGCTTTTTATGGACTGCACTGCATCATCCAGTTCACTATCAGATAAGCTGCTGTATGTAGATGTTGTGGACAACCCAAGTTCACGCATACGCCGAAAGATTGTGCTTTGGCTGACACCCAAAAGACTTGCAATGCAAGACACTGGTAAGGGCATGCTGATGAGCCGGGACAGAAGCTCCTCAGAAAAAATGAACTTTGGTCGGCCATGTCCTCCAGCTCTTGTAAAAGCACAGGGACTCTCTTGGGAAATAGCTGCGTGGATCTTACTTTGCAGGGATAAAAGACACTCCACAATTTCAACTGGGATGTTCAAAGTAGTAGAGGCAGCCGTCAAAATAAATGCTTCCTGATTTACAACGTAGTGGAAATAGTCCAAATTCAGGTGTGGTTGACTTAACACATCAGTAATCCTTGATTTCAGACGTTCCAGTAATTGAGTAGCCACCTGTCCCTGTAAACAACAAAATACAAATTTGATGCATTAAAAGTAAATGACACTGTGAATTTAACTGTTTAACAACATAGAGTACTCTTTCAATACTGTATTGAGTGTATTCTATATATTGTAACGTTAGGATGGACAGACGTTCAGTCACGGCTGACCAATCAGAATGCAGCATTCCCTTTAACTGAAAGCACACGCGGGCGCAAACGCAATAATAATGTCCAAACTCACCAAATACTAAATAATAAGAAGTCCTGCCGGGTTTACTCTCCTTAAAAATCTCACACACTCTACATTAACCTTTATTTATTTGCCTACAGTCAGTTTAAAACTCAGTCAGCATTAAATTAGCGTCATCGGCATGAAAACATCGTTAGCTTAGCCTCCAAGAAAAAGTCTGTAAATAGTAATTGCATATTATTTAAAACAGAAATATTTCATGAAATAACTACTTCTTTAAATAAATAATGGACATACACGTTTATAAACTTTACCTGTGATGTTCCCTCGGGGTTAGCAGCGCCACTCGGTCGGCTGTTGCCATCGTTGCCCTCCATGCCCGCCTGCCTCTGGAGCTGTATGCGCATGCGTGGTTGGAAGAATCTAGGATCGATTATTATCCCCTGCGACCTGAGTGACGTCATTTCAGCACCGTTCAACTCGTATTCGTAAACTTGGAAGTCGTATTCACAGTGAAGATTCTGTACTTGTAGAAATTTGATTCGTATTCACAAGACTTTGCACTCACAGCTTTTAGATTCATATTCATAAAAACAATCCTAACCTGAACCCAATTTCACAGACTCACGGATATGACAGCAGAATTTTGTGTGCAACAATTTTTTTTACACATGAATTGTTAACATTATGAATACGAATTATTGAATTACGGACACATCTTTTTGACAGCTATCTTACTCCATATTAATCCCGCTTCATGATACAGGCCTCAGGTATAGTCAGCTAACTTGCCACTGGATACAAAAACGAGATTCATTTTACACAACAAACGTTACGGTGTGATTCGCCTGGTGCTAACCATCTACGTTAGTTAGCTAAAGCTAGCTAACGACCATTAGCTAACGCTCTCTAAATTACATACCTTCGATGTTGTGCAAATAGCTGGAGATGTATAACTTAAAACACTTTTCTTGTTTGCTTTTGGGGGCAGGGGAAGTGGCAGCAACGTTTCGGTGGACATAGTTTATCGTTAGTCTGGGCAAATCCGTGAGGCACCGGGAGAATATGTAAGCGTTAGGCTTAGCCATTACACAGACCGGAAACTGAAGTGCCGCTATCTGGCGAAACCGGATGTGCGTCACTCGTCTTGTGCACAGAGTCAATTGGTCATTTTCTAAAAACACTTCGTAACTGCGCTGCCATGCAAGAGAAAAATGATACAGAGATTGGTAGATACAAGCTACGCTATGTCTGTTCAAACCAACAAGTGGGAGTTGCAGCGCAACTTGAGGATGGACTAGTGTAACCCGGGTAACCATGGTTACCGATCTCAATATAAGCTCCGGGTTATGAGGTCACTTCCTCTTCCGCCTCTTCCTCCGCATGTTATGCGAGTGTTTGGTTGTGTTGTTGCTGCTACTAAACTTATAGTCTACTCCCGCTATAAAGTTGTGGGTTCTACATTCAACGGTGAGTAGAAAGTCGTTACATGGTTAGGTGTCACCCGTTGTCATTTTTTTCTAAGAATTGTTAAAATGGTTAATATTGCGACCGAGTTACACGGTCGGCGTGTTCATTGCTAACGCTAAATGTATGTAAATTGCCAGTTGGGTTAGCTGGTTAGCTTAACTTTTGTGATTCGCACACTAGCAATGTGTGTATATATATGTGCAATTTTGTGATACTTATGCCGGCTATAAATTGTTGAATTATGATGCTATTGAATGTTGTACAGCAGAAAAAAAAGAAAAGAAGTTTAAGTTGAATGTTAATATTGTTGTTTGACCTGACCTTTTAGGTCAGGTTTTTTTGTGGGTTTTTGTTTTTCCTCTCCCCGAGGATTTTCCAGTGATCTGCACTATAGATGGTGAGCTACCTCGAACTTAAGGGATCTTCAGTTTCGTCCGTGAGCTACCTCGAGCTTAAGGGATCTTCATTTTCGTCGACGAGCTACCTCGAGCCTTCATCTTCATCTTCGTTTTCGTCTTCGTCTCCCTCCACCCCCAACGTGTGGTAGGAAGAGAAACAAACTGAACTTTTCCTTTCATTCTCAGGAACATTAAACTGGACTGTGAAAAGACATTAAGACATTTAAAGAAGGGCCTATATTTTTGTTATTTATTTATTTATTTTTTTCTCCTCATCTATTGTGAAACTTGTGTTTGTTATACTGTTGGTGACTAAAACCAGTCATAAAAGATACATTTGTTGAAATCCGAACCTGCCTGCTGTGTTATTCTTTGGCACTCACACTTTTAGGCTCCTTCCTGAATCCTGAGTTTTCTGATTTTCAGTCAGTTATTCAGCAATTTAAATTCATCCTTATGCCTGGTTACACTAGCATGCTGTTTTTGTTAACACTTCAGTTAGCCTCCTTGGAGACCATCAAAAATTGCCAAGGCTGGCTATATCGCAAGCCATCCTGGCGGGGTATTGGGTTAAGTTTTCAACCAGCAATAATCACGTCTCAGTAGACCTTCATAGACTATGATATTGCCTCTGCGCAAGAACAGTGCTCAGCGGGTGCAAATTTGATCAGGGCTTTTGGGAAAGCCACATCATACACGGTGTCTTTCTGTAGCCTTCCTGTGTGTTTCTGTATGACATTTTCTCATACACACATGATCAACAAATATGATGGCTTGTAAAACAACTTCCAAATTAAATTAGTGAGTCGAATGGAGCGGAAAATAATAAAGTGGATCTTTACAATGAAGGCAGAAAAAACAAACAAAAAACAAAAACAAAACAAAAAAAAATAGCTGAAAAGGATTCTGGGTATTGCGTTGCCTGGGAAATCACAACACATACACCCGCAATTTGCATTTCACAAGGAAACCAAAGGACCACCCTGTTACAAACGCACCGCTAGGGATCCCACTGGATTTCTGGCAAGACACGCCCACCAGCTCCCTGACTTGCCATAAAATAGGTTGGCCAATTGCTCAAACAGGCTTTGACGTAAACCCTCATCCAAGCGTAACCTCAACAAAGTGGGCGTGTCCAAGAGACCCCTCACCCAACCATAACACTAAACTTGACCGCGTGAGCACAGGTAGTCCAGCTCCTGAGGGAATCGATGTTTGAGGCCCTCGATCAGGCACTTGAGGAGCTTCAGGCACTGCTTACTGCGAGAGAGAGAGGATCAAATAATTTACTGCAGAAACACTTTGAATTATTCCTTATCTTATCTTCTCAAAGTGAGGTATCCACTCCTTGAAAAATGCTCCAATTCCTTTCCTTTTATCTTTGCATTTTTTAAAAAATACAAGCAACCAACATAAACATTTAAACAAGAACCCATGAGGCTGGATTCATAGATGTTCTGTGAAGATATAAGAAATTACATAGTGTTCTTCTTTTTTATTTTCTTAGTGACAGTCTAATTTCTTAGGGATTTCTTTAATTGTCTTTCTTACAAATGTCTCAGAATAGTGCCTGACTTAATTAGAGTCTCTGTAAAACAACATGAGGAAATGTAAGTGTGTTTTATCTCTTAGCAGTCCTGGTTGATTTTCCACCTTAGATGCAACCCAAAGTTTTTCCATTTTGAAAAAAAAAAACTGAAAAACAGACTTATGGCAATGCCAAGTTGTGCTTTTCTTGTATCTCACACACAGACCCATTACACAGTGCAAAGTCTCACTGGCAGCATTTGGTGGCAGTGCTTTCACAACAGGTCTTCTTGTTGCCATGGAACAAGATGATTTTTTTCTCAATGTGAGAGAAAGATATCCTCCAACTCTCTGGCAGAGACACAAAAAGAGAAAAATCTGACGTTAGACAATATTAAAACACACATGCAGGATGTTTAACTCCAGCTGAAAGAGGGAATAAAACCGAAAAATGCTCTAACCTCCTACAGTTTATCCCAAAATGAGGCCTGAGTCATTTTTCTGCTCCTGTCAGTCAAGAGTTGGTAAGAAGATGAGACAGACACTGAGTTTGCCCATGGAGCTCCAGCTTATCGCCTACTGAAGTTTTCTTTTCACACCCTGGTCATTATTTTGCATGCTCACGTTTTAGCTGCTCCCATTTGATGTAATACTGAAAGCTGCATGACCTCAATCGTTATATTAAAATAATACAAATTTTTATTTACATATTTTTTCCAGTATGTTTTATTATATAATTTATTTGTATTCACAGTAATGTCATTACCTATTTAAGTGATTATATCATGCGCCAAAGGTAAGAAAGGTTTAAATCGGATTCAGAAAACTGGGTCAGTCGCAGCTGCTGCAAGTCAGCTGCAAATTCTCCAGAGAAAAAAAAATATATGTATATATAAGCATAAGTGAAATGATGAGAAATAAAAAAGGAAAAATAAGAAATATAAAAATATGTGCATCTGAAATTTGTTAAAAATGTGTATGAATTATGTACAAATATGTGCAACAATCCTACAATAATATCACAACAGTATATACAGAAATAAGAAACTGAGAATCTGTGTAAAGCACAGCTATACACACCATATATACAGCGGGGTTTTGCATTATGGAGCTGCTGGTGTGAACTCTTTGGGCTCTAGTTTCCCGGCGCAGCGCGGGGTGGCGCAGTGAGGCGAACCCCGCGCAGAGCTAGTTTCGACCGGCGAAACGGGAGAGGCGGACAGTGTCCAAGTTTCGCAGACGGACTTGCGCGGAGATGGGAGTGGTGGCGCAGCGGGGGGAGGTGCCGACAGATTCAACTTTGCGCAGTGACAGTTTCGTGCCAAAAGGCTTCGCCGAGGTGCGCCAAAAGCTCGCCTCCTGAAACCACGTCTACTTTCCGCGCAAGGCGGAGCGGAGCCGGCGCAGTGGAAGTTTGGCTGACTGGCGCACATCACCAAAACCTCACAATCAGCATAAACGGTGCCAATCTCCTTTGATCTGACATCAGCTGTGATGGGACAGTTGATATGGAGATATATGTATGTGCTGATTGTGATCGTAGCATTGAATAGTGTTTTTTTCGGTATTTATTGCATCGTTCATGTGCCTGACACTCCGGAAGCCTGCCTGTGAGGTTTTGGTGACGTGTCCGCACTGCTCGCCGGTCTCCGCTCCGCGCCTGTCTCCTGAGCTCCGCTCCGCCTGCGGCAATATACCTCCATATCAGCTGTGTAAACTTTCATTACGCCTTCGCGCAGCGCATTTTAAAGGCAAGGACAGGGGCTCATTTGATTGGTTAAATGTGAATCGGCTGTGTCAAACCCACTCCACGCCTTCTCTCCTCCCTTGCGCCGGTAGGAGGGACGGCGGAGTACTTGCGCCACCGAGCACGGCGTGCCAAACTTGGAAAATCCGCCTGGCCACACCCAGTTGGCGAAGCGCATCTGCGCTACGCCCCCGCCTCGCCAGGTCTGCGAAACTAGAGCCCTTTGTGTGCTTTTGGCCATAGTTCAGTCAACAAACAAACAAACAAATGCCTGAATTGACTGAAGTTTAATTTTGGGTTGAACTGTTCCTTTAAGTTTACTTTGAGCCGAGCGGACAGCAGCTGTACCACTTGTTTTTTTGTCTTTTGTTTTTCTCTCTGTGCTCTGTACGTCTCACTTCTGCCCACAGACACCGACAGATTTATAGGTAAGGCAACTTTCACCTTTGGCCGCCTCGCTCAGCTTCCTCCCCTTCATCCTCTTGGGCACAAAGTAGCAGGGCAAACTTTTGATTTGTTGTCAGTTTTTCTTCCCGAGCCAGTTGTCCACGTCTGGGCCGTTGCGGGCGGCGCACGGCCAGCCCTGTCACGGGTAAATCTGCAGACAGGACGAAAGAGGGGTTATGCAATTAGGTCATTCAACGAATATTCCAGAAAAATACTCAGCCTGAGACAAGATGTTTGGTACATTTGTCACCTCTGCACGTCCAGTAGTTTGGTTCTAATGGGTAGCATTTCATGTTAGCTTAGCATAAAGACTTAAAGTCAATGGGAGTCAATAGCCTACCTGTGTCAAAGTGAAAAAATAAACTTTATAGCCACTCTGAAGCTGTCTTGTTTACACAGTGTATCAATTGAATTAAAAAAAAACAAATGAGTAATTTTAGGAAAAGTTCATTTGTCATGGATCTTCCTCTACCTTCTGCGGTATCGATCACTGGCGGAGGAATAAATGTGTTCAGCGGGGACAGCTACACCATCTAACTTCTCCTAAAATAACTTTTTTTTTTTTTTTGGACCAAATTTGACCAAATTCACAAAGACTAAAACTGAAGACATTTGCCGTACATTTTTATTTTAGTTTATTTGTTTTGTAAGCACACAATATTGTTTCAGTTAGCTTTTTTTTTTTATTGCAATCAATTCTATGTTTTTTTCACACCTAGTTTTAGTTTTAATTGTAGTTTTGTTAACTATAATAACCTTGCTCCATGCTCCCATTATGTAAAGTGTCTTGAATGAAAACCTTCAGGGAGTCCTCTAAACAGGCAGGTTAACTCTTTACCTCCAGACTAGTAACCACGTCCACCGAGATGAGCTCCTCACTGCTGTTGTCCATCCTGACCAGAGACAAAAGTGACAGCTGGGGAGTTGAATCGCTTCCTGTTCACCAGCCAGTGGCAGCGCTCATCAGTCGCTGCAAACAAACAGAAAAAAGGGCAACCATTGCTGCTGTGCAGCAATGGTTGGGGCCGGGCAATTTTAGGCAATTCTGAGCAACAAGTGGAGAATTGGAAAATGAAAAGAAAGGTGGCATTTTAATGTGCATTTTGCATCAGTTGAGGCTTGATCTCAGTTTCTGGCATGCAGGACAACGCTTTATCTCACTGAGCTAATTGACAAGTGTCAATTCATGTGAGGCTTCACAAATTGACTAAGCCAGTCACTTTCCATGCAAAACCACTGTAGAAAAAAAAAAAATCAGTCATCAAGACAAAAATCTGACAATCATTATCTGGCATGGGACTGGACGTTTGTGCAAAGTTTGGTGAATTTTCACACATGGGAATGTTGCATAAGCTGAGGCTTAAACTCACAATCTTCAACACCAAGGACTGGCCTCTATCTCACTGAGCTAAAACTTCATATGTAGCTTCACAAACTGACTGAGCCAATCACTGACATGCAGGGCAGCAGGCAGCCATGCATGGAAAGGCAGATTTTAAACAGCTGTCAAAAATTTAGTTAGGGGAGAGTGGGGTAAGTAGTGCCAATTTTTACTTAAAGTGCCTTTAAAGCGAGGGGATTACAGTAATGCCTCCAACTAAAATATACACACATAGTTTAAGATGTTGTGCATCCCTGGGAACAATCACTTTGGATCTTATATAAACTGTTTGAGAAATATAGCTTTTGAAAAAAAAAGTGGTTTTGTGGCACAACTTGCCCCCGGTGCGGGGTAAATTGTGCCCTTAGAGAGAATACACTGGGGTAAATTGTGCCATTAATAATTGAAGTAAAACAGATCATTTTAATCTCACAAATGATAATGCTATATAAAAGCAAAACAAATTCAATACAAAATTATTTATTTAACATTTATTTATTATTTTAACAAGATCACAGGCCACTTTTCTATAACAAGGCCGAGCGCCACATGAACACATACCCAGAACAAAATAAAAATTCCAAAATGAGCACCTGCAAATCATCTTCATCTGATTCTGAATAGTTTTAGTGATCAAAGGTAAGAAGACAATGTACAATAACAATAAAATACAATAAAGTAATATATAGTATATAATCACAAGTTGTGCCACTGGCACAACTTACCCCAAGGTCCTTTGGCACAAATTACCCCAAGCCCACCATTTTGAAAAAAATGCATCCCCCAGCTGTTTTGAGCTAACATCATGCTAACTGTATAGACTCATGGTGTAGCTTACTAAAGTACTAAAACCTGTGTGAACTGTTTTCAAAGTTTTCTATAATTGTTCAAACACAGCAATCAAAAAACCTTGATCATGGAAATTTTACTTTGGAGGGCAAAAAAAGGTTTTTTGAACTGAAATGTGCTTTCCTCTCAAGCCATGTGTCTCCCTTCTTTGCAGGATGAGTGAAATGGATGCCTCTTCAAAATATGTGGTCACATGACCAACTTCTTCTATGGTTTTCTAGATAACAGGGGTGGCACTACTTGCCCCTTGGCACAAATTACCCCACTCTCCCCTATTTAGACAAAAATCTGAAAGTATATTGCATCTAGACAGCATGGAGATGTTGATCATTTGTTTTTAACAATGATTGATTTGCTCCATAAGTGAAAAAGTGATGTTTAAAAATGCCATTCTTGCGTTGACTCCAATTGTTCACGAGTGCAAAATTCAAAATGCTGTCAAAAATTCAGTTTTTGAGATACAGTTCTGAAATTTGCTACACATCATCTACTATGACTCCAAAATATTGTCCATTTTTTTCATGAACATTGAAGATTTATTTACCAAGAATTTGCAAGTGTATGTTTACAGTACCATTTACATTCAAACATTTTGATGCACTGTAGGCTCAATTTTTGATAAATCAAAAATCTGTGTGGATAGTTTGTGTAGGACAGTCTGAAGATGCTCTGTATCAAATTTGGTGACATTTGAGCAAAAATTGTGGGAGGAGATAGGTTTAATAAGTTTTACAGTTTTTGAAAAAAATAGAATGATGGAATTCATAATTTGCAAGAGGTTTGAGTGTACAAAAGTTTCTTCATGGGGCTACATGTTGGTGAAAGTTGCAAAGCTGTAGCACATATGGTTGATTTGTTATGAATTTTCAATGTTTTAAACTTTAAAGGCTTACTATAGCGCCACCATCAGGACTATTGGCTTGAGTTTGCATCTGAATGTATCTGGCATGGGACTGGACCTTCGTGCATGGGAAGTAGGACTTCCTCGGAAGAAAGAAGAACATTCACAATTACAAGATTACAATTATTAGCCAGGACCCTAATAACTGATAGATAGATAGATAGATAGATATACTTTATTGATCCCAACCAGGGAAATTCTGGGCACAACTTTCTTTTGGTTCATTTTATGCATCCTGCTCTTCCTGCTTACTTTGCTATAAAATGTATGATTGGTGTTGTGCAGACAAAAATCATTACAAAATACATTTTATTGAAAGATGGGTTATAAATATCAACATACTTAAAGACAAACATTTAAGAGGTTAATGCTTATTCCAACATATGGTCTGGGGCAACATTTGTGAACATATACAAGTAAGTTGAATCTTGAAGCAAGAAACAGTAATAGTCAGTTTTCAGTCTTTGAGAGTTAGGTAAGGAGGTCCGGAGGGGAAGTTGGGGGAAAATTCAAGGCACAAGGAGACATTTTTAATACATCTGCTAAAAAACAATACACACATTAATTCATATTTACTTTGTAATACAAAACAGGCTCATAAACAATATTTAAATAATCCACCATTCCTGACCTTCCTCCTTCCATACACTAATTCATCTCTCTGTCTCTCTTTCCCTCTCCTCTATCGTGAAAAGCCAACCAACACCGAAACCATGTTTATGTGTCATCGAGGTCGACTGAGCTGATGCCGTCGTTGTCATTGGCGACCAGCACCTCTCTGTTCTCGTAGGTCCAGAAGCCATTGAGGTCGATCAGGATGCTGGTCACTGTGTCGCCCTGGCAGCTGTTCACCAGGTCCTGCAGCGTGATCTTGTACGGGTCTTTAGGCTTCACCATGTCAAAGATCTCGTCCTGCACACAGACACATGGGCAGGCAGGCACACGGAGATGTTGTTGACATGAGAAGTGTAATCGTGTAGTGTGCATCCATCCATCCCGTCTCTGAGCTTCTGCATGTTTCAGTGCCTCACCCCATTTCCTTTTGTAAAACTCAATACTTTCCCAGACATGAATTTAAACTGTAGGTATCAGGCGTGTTGCTGAATCTGTATCCAGTATTCAGCAACGCATGAATCATGTATAAGAATGTTTATTACACCTGAATATTTGTATTCAGAAAAGCAAATCCAACTATAGGTTCACTGGTGCTCATACTACAAAAGACTTGGAAATTGTCAACACTATCCTTTATATGTGTGAGTGTGTGTGTGATTGTGTGTGTGTACCTTGACATCCTGGAAAGAGACAGGCTCCTGGCCGTGGAGCTTCATCTGCTCCTGAATGGCCTGATGAACAACACACACAGCAGCAATGTCAAACAGTGATACAGCACAGTCTTTTGACTGTGTGTGTCTGTGTATGTGTGTGTGTGTGTGTATTCTTGTGGTCATCCCCAAAACAGATAAATAAAACCCCGAGAGTGGATACTGTTTTACTTAAAAAAAAAAAAAAAAAATGGGCCATTTGAGGGTTGGGAGTCATAAACATTTAGAGGTTGGAGAATGTATATGATAGAACAGATGAAACATCCACACAGAGTTACAAACATGTAGTCATGTATTGTGTTTGTGTTTATGAGTGTGTGAGTTTGTCTGAGTACTGTATGAATGAATTAATGTGCTTCTACATCTATGTTCCAGTGCAAGTACATTGGTGTTTCAGTGTGTCTGGGTCTCGGAGTCTGTATGGGTGTGTGCATGTGTGTGTGTGTGTGTGTGTGTGTGTGTGTGTGTGTGTGTGTGTGTATGCATATTCATGTGTGTATGCAGCTGATACCCTAAAGAAGTAATTGAGAGAGAAGACATTGAGGTATCCTTGGTTCTCCATGTCCAGCAGTTTAAAAATATACTGTAACGCCGCCGGCTCCTTCCTGTTCTCCAGAGCCAATACAAAGTCTAGATAGGTTTTATAGTCCTGAGGGAGGGAGAGGGAGAGGGAGAGAGAGAGAGAGAGGGAGAGAGAGAGAGAGAGAGAGAGAGAGAGAGAGAGAGAGAGAGATGAAGAAGTACAGGGACGAAGAGTAACATGTTAATCCTTTCCAAATGATTTTTGTTTTATCACATCAACAGAACACCTTCTGCTACCACAACTACTGTTACTATTACTAGAGTCTTTTACTATTACTACCACTATGTAACCACAGTAGATTACTATCACAAATACTACTACCAGTGCCGTTACTGGTATTGTTATTAATAGTACCATTTCTCCATCATAGGTGAGGCACTCCTGGTAAACTCTGTCCAGGAAGACGGAGGTGAGAGTGGCTGTGCCGTAGCGGGAAAGCTCCTCTTTGCTCAACATGCCGTTATGGTCTTTATCCAAGTTAAGATACTGGCCTGCGGAGACACACACACACACACACACACACACACACACACACACACACACACACACACACACACACACACACACTAAGAAACAACTAACACAGCTATTGTCTCGTTCTGGTCTGTGATCTAGACCACATTAAGGAGTGTTTATTACACACAAACACACATGTGCCACTGTTTTCAAAAATGCTACACCAATAAATCATGATGTCATTGTTTTTGATTCACAATTAATTTTGTAAATAGTGATATTAATAGCTGTAATTGAGTTTTTTGGTTGCCATATGAAGATTCCCTTTCCTCCTCTATGGAGGTATTAAAATCAGTTTATGGATCAAACTGTCCCCTGAGCAGTGAAGTACACAAGTAAAACACTACATTCTATAATCCAAGTCAAATTATAGTTACATAATAGAGGTCACTAAGAGTACAAAAGTTGCAAAGCTGCAGCCTAATCTTTTCTTTCAGTTTCAGGTTTGATTTCATAACAAAACAGCATAAGAGGCACTTCACCGCCGACTTGAAAATCCCTGATTTTGAACTTCCCACCAGCTAAAACGTTTTAAAAATGCATAATGGTGGAAATTCATTTGTCACATCTCTTGTGACAAATGAATTAAATCTCACAGCCCACACTATTGAAAGTGCAGTATATTATGAGGTCTTTCACAAAATCCAGGCTTACTAACGAAAAAGATTATCAACACATCAATTTAAACACAATATATGACATTAGAACCCCAACATCTGCAAAGGGGTTTGTCTCACCATAAACTCGGAGAGCAGAGGGAGCTGAGAACCAGTTAGACTCCTGACTCTCTTTAGACAACTCCTCATCTCTCAGCTGTGAGGGAAGGAGGGAGGGAGGTAGGGAGGGAGAGAGGGAGAGAGAGAGAGAGAGAGAGAGAGAGAGAGAGAGAGAGAGAGAGAGAGAGAGAGAGAGAGATGATGTATATGTTCCAACACTACTGAAATTATAGTCACATTTTTGTTCCTGGAGAAATTCTCTTTTTTTTGGTTGTGGCCCTTTAACTGGTTTAAATGCCTTACAGATAGTTCATGGGCCTAAACTTCATACATTTTACAGATACATCTACATGACAGCAGGCAAAACCCATGTTTTGGAGTGGAGACAAACTGTGGATTAGAAGTTTAAAAAGTTAAGAGCACAGTAATTACAGATTAATAAATAATCTACCTCCAGCAGGTCATCCAGAAAACTGCACGCCAAGATATCCTGAATCTTTATCTTTCCTGGAAAAGGAAGACAGACCTTCAGTAACAG
Source organism: Myripristis murdjan (assembly GCF_902150065.1). Taxonomy (NCBI): domain Eukaryota; kingdom Metazoa; phylum Chordata; class Actinopteri; order Holocentriformes; family Holocentridae; genus Myripristis; species Myripristis murdjan. The sequence goes on from NC_044001.1 coordinate 24,912,388, forward strand.
AAATCTGCACAGACGGTATATCTCAACATGTTACCTTGATTTCCACTGCACATATGGACACTTACACTACTCACAAAAAGTTAGGGATATTCGGCTTTCGGGTGAAATTTCAGGATGAACCTAAAATGCATTATAACCTTTACAGGTGAACTTAATGTGACCTTCTGTAAACTTTTGAATGCACATGTCCAACTGTTCAGTGTTTCAGTACTTTTTGCACAAGTTCCTGTTCTCTAACAAGGAGTTTAACGGCAAAATTCACATCAGGTGTTTGATGCTCCAGCTCATCGAGGTCGTATCATTAGAGAATGGCTGCTGGAGACTGGGGTACCTCAAATGGAGTGGCCTGCACTTCCTCCAGACCTGCATCCCATAGAAAACCTATGGGATCAGCTGAGTCACCGTGTAGAGGCTCGGAGCTCTGTACCCCAGAACCTCAATGTCCTGAGGGCCGCCCTTCAAGAAGAGTGGGATGCCATGCCTCAGCAGACAATAAGTCGACTTGTGAACAGCATGAGACGTCGTTGTCAAGCTGTAATTGATGCTCAAGGGCACATGACAAGTTATTGACACTGACATTTTTTGTTGTGGTACAGTACAGGCCAAAAGTTTGGACACACCTTCTCATTCAATGCTTTTTCTTTATTTTCATGACTATTTACATTGCAGATTCTCATTGAAGGCATCAAAACTATGAATGAACACGTGGAGTTATGTACTTAACAAAAAAAGGTGAAATAACTGGTGAAATAATTTCAGGTGACTACCTCTTGAAGCTCATCGAGAGAATGCCAAGAGTGTGCAAAGCAGTAATCAGAGCAAAGGGTGGCTATTTTGAAGAAACTAGAATATAAAACATGTTTTCTGTTATTTCACCTTTTTTTGTTAAGTACATAACTCCACATGTGTTCATTCATAGTTTTGATTCCTTCAGTGAGAATCTACAATGTAAATAGTCATGAAAATAAAGAAAACGCATTGAATGAGAAGGTGTGTCCAAACTTTTGGCCTGTACTGTATATCCACCACTGTTGTTGGCTTTTGTTTCAAGAAATTGTTTGAGATGAGGAAATCACCAGTGTATGCTTCTACTTAAATGCCCTACTTTCATGATATAATATCACTGTAGCGTGAACTTTTTATATTTTCCATAAATTTCACCCAAAAGCCAAATATCCCTAACTTTTTGTGAGTAGTGTATATGTAAGCGGTAGAATAACTCATGTGCACATTAGTTATTCTTCAACATGTTCCATTTCAGATACATGTGACCATTTGTTAACCAAGGCGTTTAGCCTCACCGGTGCGGAGGGGGTCGAGGAAGAAAAAGAACTTGCGAACGGCAGTGCAGACGTAGAAGGAGTAGAATGACTTCTCCAGTCCGTCCAACTGGGGCAGAGTGGGAATCAGCTCTAGAATGTAGTTCTCCAGATCCTAGAAACAGAGATGAGCATCATCCACTCAAACAGCACCAGGAGATTTTCACCCACTCTTCACCCACTAGATGACTGAAATCAGTGACTAATAGTTGAAATGCTTACCGATTCCCTGAGGTAGCCTTGTCCTGCCACATCATACAAACTCAGACCTATCCTGGTCTGGTGCAACCACACTAGAAACACACACACACACAGAAATTCATAAACTTCAGTGACACAATATTCAGTGGAAAAGATTAATCACATGTCAGCATTCGGTCTCAGAAACAACAGCGAGCTAACAAAACAATACAACATAAAAAACAATTATGAGGTGTAAATCAACAAAGTTCGATAATTTTGGTACCTGAATTAGTATTGACCTTTTGAAGTTGTTATAAAAGTGCCGGTCTTTGTTTTTATGTATTGCTTAAGTGTGTGAGAAAGGAGGAAGGAGGAGGAGGAAGAAGATGAAATCAGAACAAAGGTGCAGACCTTTCCGCATGACATAGTTGAAGAACTGCATGATTGAGATCCTTCCATAGGGGTCGTTGTGGAGCAGCTTGCCGTACACTCTGGCCGTGAAGAACTGTCTGAAAGAGAGTGGTGAAAGTGAGTCTGTTATTCTCACTGGATCTGCTAGGTTATGAAGCGAATTAACGCCCAAATGTATCTCTGATCACCTCCAGAGCTGGTCTGGGTGAATGAATCTTCAATAGCTTTGCTCTGTCTGAACACACTGTCTTCAGTCAGGGAATATGTTTATGTTTACACGAGGTGAACAGGTGATCAGGCTTCCTCACCATCTAGTTTTGATGTAGCACCTTTAATTAAGATAATTCCTACCCAACTGGAGTGAACAGTTTTATGCTTCCATCTGTTAACTTACTTGCACTTGGGCCCAGCCTTCTCCCCCACCTTCAGGTAGGCTTCATAGCTGATCATGGCCTCCTCTCCAGTCATTGGAGGCACCTGGTGCTTATCCAGCAGAAACCACAGGTTCTACAGACAGACAGACAAACACACAGAAAGGCAGGTGGCAGAGTAAACAAAAAGACACAAATAGACAGGTTATGCACTAGTTACAGCAGGTATGACATATATGCAGTGCTAAGTCACTGTTATGCCTTTCCACCAAAGAAGTTCTGGTTCTCAACCTGGATCAGTTCAAGATTCTTGGAACCAAAGTGCAAAATGAGGAACTTGTCTGCATTTCAACCAGTTTTTGGAGTGGAACCACTGCAGCATCAATGGTGGTCAACCGTAGTCTTGGCAGTGCAGGACAACAGTGTCGTGGTGACTCTGCCGGCCTGCTGTCAACTGCAGCACAGAGCCCGACCCCTCATACCTGTTAGAATAATTAACCTACATAATCTGATAAGCCTGACGGGGTGCAGATGGAGAATTATAAACGCTAAATTGCTTTTTGTTGTTGTTTATATTGTGTTTTTAATTGCAAACGTGAACACAAGTGTGAGGGAATCTGTTTAGTGTGGGCAAAAACATTTTTAACCAGACCACAAAGTTTTCTTGGTAGTCATTTACATCCTTCCTAAAAATACACACCCACCCGGTTCCACTTGAGAACTACTATTTTCTGATTCTAGTTGAGAACCAACCTTCCCATTTGGGAACCAATCTATATTTGGTGGAAATGCAAAGAATGGTTCCAAATCTGGTGAACAAACCAGAACGGAAGCGGCTCTTTGTTGGTGGAAAAGGCATATGTGTGACGTCTATGTCCAAACTGGGTCTGTGTGTTATACCTGTAGCTCCTCATTGTCCAGAAGCTCTCTGCTCTTCCTCTGGAGGAAGACAGCTCTGGACTCTTCTCTTAGCTTCTGGAGTAATACCTCATCCTCTGCTGGTAGCTATGTGACAACATCATCATCATCATCATCATCAACATCATCATCATCAGCTTCACTTTCCAATCCCATCTTTAGCTGTCAGTCACAGTATGGGCTATATGTCAACATGATCATCATTATCATGTAAGTTTTGTGTTGGTACCTCCCTCTCTTATGACAACTGTGCATTAAACATTGACCATCACCGACATCATCATCACCAACATCCTCCTCATCATCAAGACAACTGAATGTATCAGCATTACACTGCTATCACATTTGGGAGCAGGACCTTCTCCTCTGCTGTCAACTATATGCCAACTTCAACGTGATGGCACTGAATGGTTCATTTAACAAATTCTCAACCTAAATCAATCACAATTACACCAAGTCATAAAAAGATGAGTTATTTGATGTATTTTCATTTTGTACATGCCCCATTTGCTCATAGCTGATCACGGTTCTGAGCTATCTTTCATGGACACAATACAACCAAAATAACAACACAGCCGTCATTAGGTCGAGGTTGATATCATATTTTTAATCATGACTGTACCCTGTAGTAGAAGCGAGGGATGTTCTTGTAGGAGCTGTCACGGTGGCCTCCTCCCTTCCACTGGGAGTAATATTTACTAAACAGTTCAGTTTCCTCGGCTTTCTTCTCCTCTTCGCTTCTCTCGTCTGCACAGTATCAGGGAATTGAACAAAACAGCACGTTAATATTATTACTAATGAAAAAATAACCTAGCAGCCAACTAAACGAGTACATTAGTTTAATGTTAGTGCCTTAGCTAGCTAGCTATCAAGTCAAAAGTTATGAATGTTAGCTCTGAACCCTCTCACCTTTTTTGGAGTTTGCTAACCGCCTTTTTAAAATATCCGACCAGTGAGGTGGTTTTTCTTTTGCCATGGTTACTCTAAACTTAAACTAGGTCCACACAGATACAACTTTTTCATCTAAAAAGGCTAAAACAAGCAGAAGTCTACAACTGGGAAGCTCTTAGCCCCTGCCTCTACCCGGCCAGGCATAAGCTTCCGGTCAACATTTTCATAATAAACTCCCGTTGCAAAAATTTTTGAGTAACGCAAAATAGAAAACAAGCAACAACAACAAATATGGTAAGAATATAAATTTATTAAACGAAAGGAAGCATTGGCATTTTCCAAAAAGCCCAGGACACAAATATTAGACATACTTTTTTTCAAGCGTAACAATTTGAGCTTTTATTTTGCAAAACCGCAGCTCCCTGTCACATGATGTCACATATGCGACAGGAGTCATGCCTGTGAAGTTTTGTCGGAGGGAATAAACATTAAAAAAAATATCTGTGGAAGTCATCTCGTATCCATGAAAGCCGGTGTGCGTCGCCTTCAGAGGAGGATGTTAGTGAGTTGGTGTTGGCGGCAGAGCAGGATCCATGTCTTTTAGTAGCTACAGGTCTGACATTTTGAAACAGCATGCTAGCAGCAGTGGTAAAGTCAGCTAGTCTCCTCTGTTGTGACACGTTTGTTCGCTAGTGAGCTGTTTTGGAGCCTCGCTATCACAGTTGCATTGCAGCTGACGTGGTAACCAGTGATAACCAGTGCGAATGTGCCTCTTAATAAGCTAATAATCCACATTAATTTAAAGTCAGGCTGCTAACCTTGAGGCTTGACAGTCTAAGATGTGCTCCACCTTGATGTCCAGAGCCAGAATATGCCTGATCCCCCTAAATCCTCTAGTCCATCATGGAAACTCAGGTTTCTTCACCATGAAAATGCTGCCAAAATCATCCCATCCACCTACTGTGGCATGTGCTCTGTGTACTGATGGCACTAACTCTAATCATGGAGGCAGGGCTGTGGCACATCGCAGGCAGACAGACACAAGGAACAGCAGACCGACTGGCAGTGGATCGGACGGGATAAAAAATGCCGCCATCCGACCCAGGGAAAAGGGATGGAGGAATGGTGTGCTGGAGGGAAGAGGTGACGGCTCTGCCCTGCAGGAGAGGCCGTCCTTCACCAAGTCCGTGTTTGCTGCTGGGACGGCCAAGAGGCGGGCGGAGATGCTGAGGAGGAAGGCAGGCCTGGCTGCTCAGGACGGGGAGGAGGAGGAGCAGGAGTCTGCAGGGAGACGGGTTCGAGGAGCAGGTGGGAAAGATCAAACAGCAAGCAGCCTCACTCTTAGTTAGGGCTGCACGATATGGACAAAATTTCATCCCTCGATATCTGTGCCACATATTTCGATCGTGGCATGTTATGACAATGGGTTAGCACTTACTTGAAATTTAAGTGTTGCAACAGTGAAAAACAGCATAATAATACCAAATGGATGTGGACAGTGCAGTTACTTCACCAAGTATTGTAATGCAAGAGACTAACCTTTGCTCTAAAGTTATTGTTCATATCGTGTCCTTTTGAGATATTAATATCACACATGTCTAGATAACCATATGATAATGATATATCATTCAGCCCTGCTCTTAGTATCATCAGCAATGCCCTCCCTTCCTGCCTCTCTCCTCTGATCTCCTCTGGTCATACAGATTCCTGAAAATGAATCATCTGTGAAGTTGATTTCCCTGCAACCAAATGTATGTTTCTCAGGAAAGGCGGTGCCTCCAGAGCGGCCGCTCTCTGCCTCCGAGTGGAAGAAGCTGAAAGAGGCATCGGACAGTCCGCAAAACTTCGACATCCAGATGATGACCGCAATGTTTCTCTCTGGGGCTGAGCTGGATATTGCGAAGTGAGAACCAGAGTTATTATTATAGTTTTGTGTTTTTCATTAGTTTTCATTTTTATTTTGGTTTTAAGTTTTTTGTTTTCAGTTCAGTTAGTTTACAGAGTGGGTTTACTCATTTCAGTTTAGTTTTTCTTGTTGTGTCTGTGTTTGTGTGTGTGTGTGTGTGTGTGTCAGGGTTGGGAGATATATCTACATTAAATCAATATCATGATATAAGACTGGAGATTGTCTTGGATCGTAATATTGTGTTATCAGGTCCCTGCTGACCTTTGTCGCCATGGAAACGGGGACGCTGTCCTATCAGCTGCTGTTACGGTACCTGACGCTGTGTGTGAGCAGAGGCCACGACGCCGAGGTGTTTGACGTCTATGAGATCATGCGGAGGAGTTTCCAGTCTCTGGACACGGGAGCCTCCAGCCTCTTCATCAAGTCGTTCAGCCGGACGGCGAGGTGGAAGGAGGCCCTCTCTGTCCTGCAGGACATAAAGAAGGTGACTGACGCAGAGGACTAGACAAGAACAGGCCCAAATCTGTATGAGGCCTGACCTCTCGTGGTGAAAAGTAGGGTTCCCGGTCTTTGCCGTCAGGTGATGTCACCTCCCATACAGACCAACAGGTGGTAACATCACCTTGCCCTATTCTTTACATCCTCACCTATTTTTATTGATCCTAACAGGTCCTCACTCCCTCGCCACGCAACTACGGTGACATCATAGCTGGGGCAGTGGTGCACAACGACATGGCCACCGCCTGGGCACTTTATGATGAAGTCCTGGAAAAGGGCCTGAGCCCACACCAGGAGACATGGAGCACTCTGTTTCGAGGAGGAGAGAGGCAGGAGGCCGAGTCGGACCACCAGGAGAAGCTGCTGAGCATTCTGCTCTACATGAGGAACAACCAGGTGTACCCTCAGCAGGGCCTCGCCGGCGGCATCAAGACCTGGTTCGAGAGGTACGACCATGGGATAACTGAGTATGATGAAGATACTGATGACTAGGTGATAGATTTTGTTGTGGTCAGGGTCAATTTTCAGTTCACTAAACCTTGAGTTGCCTGCATTAAATAGGATTTTTTAAGTTAATGGCTTCCACATAACTAAACCCCTAAACGCAAATCTCTGTAAAGCCTGACCTCTAGTGGTGAAAAGTAGAGTAGCTGATCTTTAGCTGTACCTGCTGGATCAGGCCTCACACAGATTTGGGTTTGGAGTTTTGTTGCACTTTAATTTTCTCTTACACAACACTTTTGTTTGTAAAGTCTGCATGAACTCTGCATAATATCTCTTTGCCATTTTATATGTCTGAATTTATTCTCCCTTGTTGTCCCTCTTCTATTCTCTGTCAGTCTTGCAGGGCAGAAATGGAGAGGAAGCTGGACCAGTGTTAACCCAAAGTAAATAATTTACATCATTTCCAGCTTCATTTTTATAAGTGCATCTTTTTATTGTCATGTTGTCATTTACTAACTCTAAATCCAATACAACATGACTTATCACCATCACATACTCATATATCTGTCTATATCTTTATATATTTTCACCTGTCTGTATATAAAGATACACATTATTTATACTGTCCATACCTACACAGCCCTGTTACAATCTGTTACATCTTTAAGCCTGTGCAACATAAACACAATTCAAAATATGTATTATGTGTATCATGGATCATATATTGCTAAAGCTCTTTATTCATGTTTTCATTCATGTCTCTTTGTCATTGTGCATTGTGATATGTATGCTTTTGTATGTGTTTACTTGCTTTTACCACATTTGTGTATAGGTATAAATGTGTGTGTGTGTGTATTCTTGCATGGTGGTGCTTTTTCACTCATTTTTGCATATATTTCTATTTGTGTGTTTAGGGGTGCGTGTAGGTGTTGTGGGTCACACTTAGAGTCTATCCAGCTGAGCGCCGATGAGTTCCAACAGCTGAAAGACAGAGTCATGGCAGACATCATCCAGGGACGAGATGTCTTCAAAAAGACCACGCCTGAGGTACACACACACACACAAACACACACATACATTAATCAGGGTGTCTACCAGTCCTTCATAAGTCTTCAGTTAATTCAATTTAATGACTTTAAAGCATTAACATTTGAAGATTAAACACAACAATAAGAGGATTTACTTTGTTTTTGACCACCTTATGCAGTTTTATACTCTATGTAGTTTAGTTTCATTCTCATTCAGCTATAAAAAGAGGAAGTGCGATTAACGTTCTTTACATTCGGTGATATTTAATCAAGGCAGATTGAAAGCATAGTCTGAAAGCATGTACTTTTGAATGGAACCCGCACTAGTGTTGGTTTTGCTTCCGTATGTTGTGGTTCATTATTTCCACCTGCACTTAGTAAGACTGATTTCACACGCTTATCTACTCCTTGATAAGGGCGGGTATGTGTGGGTTAAGCTCTTTTATCAGGCTGCATGCTGGTTGTCACTAGATGGCGCCATTAGTGCACGCTCAGTCATCTGGGAGTGAGGGTTAATTGAAGTAGGATAGCAGACTCCTCCTCAGACGGCTACTTTCACTTTCTGGATGAGTGAAGCAGCTCATGAGCAGATCTCCCTTTGATGCGGCTTAAAGGGAAACTTTCAGGGAAATTAAGTTCTGAGTTTAAACACAAGGGATTTCAGGTGCACATGATGCAATCACTTGTGTGTGAGCTCCTGATTCAAACAGTGATATTTAATATGCAGTCTAAGAAACAGAAGATGACCTCTGAATGGTGGCCTCTTTTTTTTGTGCAGCTATACATCAAATACTTCTTTTTGGCAGGAGACAGGTATCTGGTATTTAGTTGAACCAACACGTTGCGCACTTCAGCCCAGCTCATTCACTTTGTGGCCACTAGCATGCCAACGTCATCACTGTTCACAGTTTTATGATCTTTTAACCACAAAGATAGCAGTGATGTAAAGCAGATGCAGCTAATTCACAACAGACTAATAAGCATATAGGTGCTCGTGGGAGATTGGCCTATTGGTTTGTTCATAATGAAAACAGCCACCAAAATCACCCGTGCCTCCCAGGTGGTTTTGTGACTGTTTGGTGTGTGGTTAGATCTAGATTGGCACAGATTCTTGTGATGAGCGCCTATGAACATACTGTAACACTTAAGCATACAAAATGTTGTGTGATAGCAGCTTGCATTGTCTCAAACATGAGAAAATGATAGCAAATTAACCATGAATGATATATGGGAAAGTTTGGCGGTTTTGTGCAGAATATTGGTCAAATTCACACAAAGCCTAATGTTTGAACTAGTGGGAACTGCCTTCCCTGTTTCTATAGGAAGTGAAGGTGTGCTGCTAAAAATGACCGCACAGCAAATGCGGCTGCTCACCTGAAATAGTCCCAGCGCGGATCTCGCTGTTATCTCCATTTCAGTCGTTAGAGGGACCTTCAGTGCGATGACAGTTAGGCCAAATTGAGGGGATTTCCAGCATGTGCTGCTCCATGTGAATTTGTCTGGACCGCTACCCGCCTCCTGCAGAGCAGACAGGCGGAGGAGGGCAGACAAACGGTCAATTCATCTCAACTTTATTAGTAATACCCCATTTGACTCAATTGATTTTAAGGGCAAACAGAGTGCTTCAGACAACAATGAAGCAACACAAGCCAAGACAGGAGGGGAAACTAGGACAGATGGAGATCCGGGAGATCCCAGCCTACAGGGCGAAAGAGGATAAATGTCCATCCGTATGTGGGAATTAACATAGTAGTTAGTGTGTTAGTGTATGAGAATATGCCACAACACCAATTTCCAAGTCTTGTTCCATTTATTGTAACACACTAGCCTACAACTAAAACAATCACAGAACATAAAAAATAAAATAAGTACATATGTATACCTATAGAGTCTGAAACTATAAAGTGTTCTTCTACTACTGTTGTAAATACTACTGTTACAAGTGAATCTGAATATTTTGGGATGCATTTTCACTCTGCCCGTGATCATCATTTGGATGGCACTGTGAGACAACAGATGTAAACTAGTCTATTGTAATATTGTAATATGGAGCAATTCAATCCAGACGCTGTGGATAGCACTCTGTCTTTAATACAGAGCTTTAAAACGAGTTGCAATAGCATATTGTGCATTATTTCCATGCCTTTTTTCCTGCCCAGTCAGTTGGTTTCCCTGAAAAATTACAAATAAAACCCGTATGATACTTAAGTTACAGAATAACGAATTATGGCATCGCAAAATCAATGAAATTTGGGCAAATATAAAACAGCTGGGTGTTAATAGTCTATTAGGAAATGAAATATGAAGATAAAATGAACGTTATATAATCTTGTAAGACAATAGCGACATTAATAGGATACAATCGGTTGAATATAAACGATAAAACAATAAAAGCAGTGAGCAGCATTATAAACTAAAAAATAAAATAAACAATCGTTGGGTTTAATGACCACATATTCTTGCCAATGTCTGCATGTTACTGTATGAGTGAGATGTATGGGGAAAAGTATGGCTCCCCTATAGTTAATTTTACTGTCTATGTTGATAGCTTACCTAACTCTGGATTAATAAATATAAATATGTGCTAGATGCATCACTATATGTAGAAGTAATCATTACAAAAACATAGAACTATAATAAAAATGGAGCTACAGAGTATCAACGCTGGGAGAGAATGAGGCACGAGGTTCACTTTAAACACTTTAGAGCCATAATTGATACATGTCATAATAGCCTATATCCTGCAGTCGATTATAGGCTTTTGGCTTCTGGACGTTAAGTTGGTCAGTGCTCATCCTGTTGAATAAGTTTATGTTATATGTGATTATGATGGCATATGTAGGGGACAGTATGCTTTGTGTGTGTGAGTGTGTGTGTGTGTGTGTGTGTGTGTGTGTGTGTGTGCGCGCGCACGCAGTCATATTATCCCCAGCAGCACAATGAGCTGGTTTCACATATCAGCTCTGGAAAGTCCCTGGATAATTATGCTGGACTCTCTCTCTCACTCACTCACTCTCTCTCTCTCTGTCTGTCTGTCTGTCTCTCTCTCTCACTCACTCACTCACTCTCTCTCTCTGTCTGTCTGTCTGTCTGTCTCTCTCTCTTTCCTGCATCTACTTTCTTTTTTCTCTGCCTCATTTGCCCATCATCTGTCCATATCTTACTTTCATCACTTTCATCGTCCAATTTATTCACTCGTTCTACCCTCCCTATCTAACACACACACACACACACACACACACACACACACACTCAAAATCCCCCATCCACCTTTAAACTAGCCTCCAGTGTGACCCTGCACCCTGCAAGTGTAGGTATAACATTATCTCATGCTGAATCAAAGCACTGAAAAATGAGATATTGGAATAGCAACAATAACAACTTTGTTTAAGAGACGTTTTAAGTAGGAAACAGTTACATCAGAGGAGGAATATTTCAGCTTTTTATTTGAAAGTTCTTATTACATTTTGATCGCTCATATTCATGCAACCACGTTTGTGTGTGTGTGTGTGTGTGAGTGTGTGTGTGTGAGTGTGTGCGCGCTGTGTGCAGTGAGAAGTGGCAGTCCAGGGGAATTCACAGCAGCCTATTTCCATAATGCTGCTATCTAAAAGTGAAAATACTAATGTTCCACTGCCGGAGGCCTATTCTGAGCCGCCACGCAACTTTCCTTTTATGGTACAGCGTTGCACCACAGATGTGTTTTTAGGGACTAGATCAAGACCCAAAGGTGGGTCACAATCTGTGAGAAATTAATATACAGAGTTATTGCATGCACAGAGCCCTCATAAGTCCATGTAATGCAATATAAAACATAGAGTAACACCTCAGTTCAACAGCTTGGCAGAAAGTACATGCAGATGTTCATTCATGTGTCTATAGTGCATCTTTATAGGCTCACAACAATTGTGAATGTAACTCCTGAACTCAGTAGAGCTTTTAATGACACATTATAGTCACTTCAAAGTAGGTTGACTATCGCAATTGGAAATAAACTGTGAACACAGTTATATAGATTTTTGTCATATTAGCATGCAAAGTTCTAAAGTGAATATGGAAAGCAAAATAAAGATCAAACAAGAATTTCTCAGTGCAGATTTCCGTCTTTGTTTGAACTTCAAGATTCAGATCAACACACCAGACACTTACTTTAGAAAAAATACTTCACTCTTTCTAACTCCGTACATATTGGCCAGCACAAAAGCCTGTAAAGTCAGTTTCTGTTAATGGGGAAATGATATTTAAAATCCACTGTAGCGTGTGATCGTAAAGTGTGCCACACTGTCAGGCTGTTGTCACTTGGCAGGCTGCCGTGTCAGTCCGAAGCAGGAAAGAACAGGTAGATTTATTACAGGAAGGCTTGTGATCACTTAGTCAGAAAACCAGCCAACCATCGGGCCAGTCAGCACACAGCTGGAGCTCAGCCACGCTCTTTAGCCACGATAAGGAACAAACACCTCGCCTTGTTGTAGAGCAGTGTGCAGTTACAAACTTTATGTTCAGCCAGTGAGCCCTCCAGTCACCCCGCTCACTTTCTCAGCTTGTCGCCCTGTGGGTGAGGCAGCCAGGCCTGCAGTGCTGGAACTTGCAGCTGAACTTCTCCAAAATGAATCAAATCTGCCGCACGATTCACTGAGCTCAAAAATTACATCAAAAAGCACAGTGTGAGATTTTTTGACTCTGTATTCCTGAATGTAAAATGAAACTGACGAGAAGGTTAAAGTAAATGCATCTAGCCCTAAATTCAGATTTGTCACCATGTCAGATGAACAGTTCAACAACTTAAGCATCTATTATACATGGTCTGCATATTATATGTATGTTGTACTAGGAGATAATATATGATAATTTACACGACATGTATACTGTTATATTAAAGTTATGATATTTGATGCTGTGTCACAGGAAAATTGTTGCAACGTGACCTGTAGTAGTTGCAACTCACAGCTGTTTCCCACAGCCGTTATCATATCGTCAGGTTCTCAGCACTTTAAGCGCTTCAGCTCTGTCACTCCCATGGGTGTGTTTGCCATCACTGTGCGGCCGAGCTTTGTTCAAAGCCACAGAAGTGTCTTGTAAATTCTAGGGGAGATCCCAGGGTTTCCAAAGATACCAAATATGTGCTGCTGAATTACAGGGAAATGTGTATAAATTGAGGCACAGAAAGTGAATGGCCCACGCTGGTTCTACCCATTCAGTTTCTATGCACATGACATGTCAATATTTTCTACTTGGTACAATGCTGCAGCCATAAAACAATGGCGTCTTGGCTTTCAATATAATTTTATAAGAAATGGTATTTTATTCTTACTTTTATGTTTTTGTAATACTTATATTTATTTTATTGTGTGATGTAGCTTCAATGAAGCACCACAACCAGCAGATGTATATTTTTTATTTTGAAGCTATAGGGGAAAATTAAGTAGAAATTGGAAATTCAAGGCATTAATGTATAAATATAAAATAATTCAGCTGGAGACAAGACACTTTACTGTAAAATACTGTGAACTCACTGTGCTTAAATAACTGTGAGTGGGGATACAGTAGCTGATTCGTGTAAGAATATAGTTTTTAGGGGAAAAAAGCTCATTTGAAAATGTTGTTGTCTTTTGTTTATTTTGATAATTGTTGCCTAAGGGTGATCATATGTTGAAGGTCACGGTAAACTTTCATTTTTAATTACCCTCACATAACAGTGGATAAATGAAAAAGGGTTCTGAGCAATTAAAGTCACCATGAAGCGTGAGACACTAGTGGTTATCTAGTAGTTATTGTTTCTAAATTAGTTCTTGAATGAAACTCCTACATTGCCACTCCTGATGCAATCAATGACCAATACGAGCTGTACTGTCTTGTTTTATCTTTACTCTGCTTTTGTTCTTCCTCTCTCTCTCTCTCTCTCTCTCTCTCTCTCTCTCTGTCTTGTGTAGGAGTTGGAGAGATTCAAGGCTTTTGTTCAGGGGAAGCCGGCGTTTGATGTGGTCGTTGACGGCCTGAACGTTGCAAATATCACCAAGGGCAAGCAATCAGAGACGGTGACAATACACACACAAATGCACATGATTTGACTGGGGAATGAAAGCAGACAGCAAAATGTTTAAGGAGGGAAATGTGAGCCTAAAGAGGAATTTACCTACCATCGAAATTATTGCCTGTACACACTCACACATCCACACACACTCAGAACATGCTCGGTCGGAGTTTTACGGTTCAGTTTTCAGTAGTGTCTTCAACCCGAGGGGCTTTTCTGTGTGCGCACCGATGCATGCGTGGGGCGGTTTTACCTTTATTACTGGCCACTGCCCTGTTTTATCCACACCTACTGTCTGCCAGCTGACATGTCTGTCTGTGTCTGAGTGTGTGTGTGGTTGCCTGGCTGACTATTGGTCTGTCTGTCTCTCTGTCCCAAACTGTCTGGTTTAAACCAGACAAACCACTTGTCAGAAATGAGTGTGTACAGGACAGACATGGAGATGGAGAGAGACAGAAAAACATATTTCCCTACCTTTTCATGTTTTTAAAGTAACAAGCAGCAACATTTTTATATAGATAAAAGTTTGTTTTGCTAGTCTTAATCAAAGATTGCAAAGAACACAATAGCGATTTAACTCAGTCAGTGCACAAAATACTTTTACTGTTCTGAACACTCCATGTTGGTCAAATGTTTTGTTTCCAGTTTGCTTGCAATAAATATATCAATTTATTGTCCCATACCTTGTAAAAAAAGGGCCTTTTCCACTTAGGATGCAATCATTTGGCTTCCGAAGACGTGGACCATGCTGCATTAGTTGCATGGAGTAATTTTGTCGTCCTTTTTTCTGTTTTTGGATTGCTAAAAAGCAGTATCCATTGACTTCAGTTGTTTGGTGAAGGCTACTTGCATTGTGTTAAATGGACAAAGATGCTTCAGCAATGTGTCTATCGGCACGCGCATGAGCAGATAAACACAAATGTTCATGATTTGGTGAACTGTCCCTTTAATACTTTAATGGACCTGTTGATGCCTGAGGCCAGCAGCCCGGAGCAGGTTAGGTTCTCAGCACAGGAACGAGACTGACTGTCCTGATGGGATGAGAGAGGAAGAAAATACAAAATCTTACATGAAGTGGAAACATGTTTGATTCTGAACAGACAGCACACAGTGGCAGACTCCCCGGCCATAATGACTGCTGCTAAATTGAGGAAGCCCTTGACAAAATCCAGACTCATCGAGTGCAGCCTGGCAATAGAAACAGGCCATCACATGCAGAGCTGGCTTCACAAGCAGAGCATGCTTTAAATATTAGACTTTTTTTTTTTTTTTTATAGGATTCCCACTCGTTATGGAATTCCTGGAATATTATGGAAGAGCTGGATTCCACACAGGAAGTCAGGGACTGTGAGGCTTTTACAAATAGGTCACGTTACGGAAATAGAGCAGAATGGATTTTCCAACTTGCTTCACATATTCATTGCATTATGACACAAAGGCAGATTATTCGTCGCATTAGATGATTAAAGCAACTAATTTTAAAACACAAGTCCCTTTGATAGCCCTTCCTTCCCTGACAGCCTGTTGCTTCTAAAGGTCCATTCAGAGAAATAAGAGGCCTCTCAAATAGGCAGACAGCCGTTGGTGTTTTCATTCACAAAAAGCGTCTAAACACACACCTGAAAACCCACCACCTGAGTGTATTTGTCATGTAACCTCCAAAATGCATCTTAACTGTGTATCCAGGTTTCTCTACTGTACTGATCATTCAGTAGTTGTGTGTGTGTGTGCGTGTGTGCGTGTGTGTGATCCAGTTGTTGGCAGTGGTGTCGGAGCTGGAGCGGCAGGGCCAGAGAGTGCTGGTGCTGGTAGAAAACACATGCTGCAGCCCTCCAGGTCGTGGGATAGACGCAACATGAACCTTGTCCAGCAGAAAGCCCACTGCTTTTTCACTGAAAACATGTGAGTACATCTGAACGGAACCAGATGCCGTCAAGCAGACACCGTTTGTAACCCATACAGCACATGGTAACCTGCTTTTCAGCTAGAATATCTAAGTTTTATCCAAATTTCATGAGGCTCTCATTGTCCTAAATGTCACAGTGGGTCATTTTATACAGTGATGTCAGGTTTGAAAAAAATGCTCTCACTTCAATGAAATGGCCCCTATGGGGGCTAACATCATCACACATGAATCAAACATGGCTTATTGAATCCACAAGAGTCTCAGCTTTCCACTCAAAGCCAATTTAGCTGTGGCTGCCCAGCGAACCCATTTTCATTCAGAGATCTGGAGGTCAAAGCTCAAGAATCGCAGTACTTAAATGAATCATTTTTCTCCCCCCCACCACGTGCCGGTCTGTCTGCTTGCTCATCTGTCTGTCTATATCTGTGTCACTCCCTGTCCCTCGGCGCACGTGTCTTTCAGCTCAGAGGACGACCCCTTCCTGCTGTACGCCACGTTGCACTCTGGGAACCACTGTCGCTTCGTGAGCCGGGACCTGATGAGGGACCACAAGGCCTGCCTGCCCGACGGAGCCACCAGGCGGCTCTTCTTCAAATGGCAGAGGGGACACCAGCTGGTGGTGGACGGGACGGTGGCAGCGGGCAGGAGGGTCCGATTTCAGGTGAGGAGGAGGAGGAAGGATGGAGAGATTATGAGAGGGGAGAACAGGTAAAAGCAACCCACATAGCTCATTGGACTAAGAGCGCCTGACAGAATTTTTTTTTTTCACGGTGTCTTTCAGAGTATTCCCAGCTATGACACCGTGGTCCAGACCTCAGGAAGCTCGTGGCATGTTCCCTACGACGACTCGGAGGACAGGAGCTCCTATGAAGTTCCTCAGAGATGGCTGTGCCTGGCCAACACACAGTGAACACAGGCAGCGTTTTGCAGTGCTTGTTGTTCAGAGTGTCACTGACTGTACACACGGGCCTGTAAATAAACTGTTTACACCAACACGACTCACTGTGTCACCTCATTAGAGCTGAGGCATGTCGGCTCATTCTGACTGAGCTGGTGACTGAGGTCAACAGTGCCAGAGGTCACTGATTTCTGTCTTTCCTTTTTTCATCATCCCTACCCTTCCTCCTTCCTTCCTTCCTTCATCCCTTTCTTTCTTTTTCTATCCTCCCTTTCTTTCCTTCCTTCCTCCTTTCTTTCTTCCCCTCTTCCCTTCCTTCCTTCCTTCCTCCCTCCCTTTTTCTCTCTTCCTTCCTCCTTTCCTTTTTTCTTTCTTTCTTCATTCCTCCCTTCCTTTCCTCCTGTCTTTCTTTCTTCATTCCTCCCTTCCTGTCCTCCTTTCTTTCTCTTCCTCTCTTCCCTTCCTTCCTTCATCCCTCCTTCCTCCCTTTCTTTCTTTTCTTCCTTCATTTTTTACTTCCTTTCCTCCTTTCTTTCTTCATTCCTCCTTTCTTTTCCTCCTTTCTTTCTTTCTTTCTTTCTTCATTCCTTGCTTCCTTTCCTCATTTCTTTTTCTTTCTTCCTCTCTTCCCTTCCTTCCTTCCCTCCTTCATCCCTTTTTCTTTTTCTGTCTTCCTTCCTTTGTTTGTTTCTTTCCTTTCCTTTCCTCCTTTCTTTCTTTTTTCTTCAGTCCTCCCTTCCTTTCCTAATTTCTTTCTTTGCTCTCTTTCCTTGCCATCTTTCTTCCCTCCTTTCCTTCTCTCTGTCCTTTCCTCCTCCTTGCTTACTGTTTTGCTCCTGTCTTAAACCGGATGTGCTCAGTTCATACTGACAGAGCACATCCGGGGCAGATCTGGTCCATGTTTCTCTTGTGTTGGCAGCCTCTTTACTACTTTCAGTTTTATTTTGCACCAGTTTACCTCAGTTATTAACAGCTGACATGTCCCGGGGGTCGAGTGCGGGCTTTGACCGCCACATCACCATCTTCTCGCCGGAGGGAAGACTCTACCAAGTCGGTGAGTGGCGGGAGAGATGAAGAAAAGTTAACCTGCTCTGTCATCTCCACAGGCTAGCCGGCTAATCACGGCTAGCACCACTCAGCTAGCACATGTAGCGTTTAAGTTACATAGAAAAAATACTAGTGAGAAAATGAACATAACGTTAGTTAACAGGGGGTTTATTGAGGTGAAACAAGTTGCGAGCAAGACGCAGTATACAAGCTAAATTAGCATTATTGCTAAACGTAAAAGTCTTAGTTGTGCTAGGTTAGCTAGCAGAGCACTGTTATGTAAAGGCTGTCAAGAGTAGCCATGCTAATTATTAGTTCAAGAGTAGCATTTATTAGCCGTGAAATGCAATTTTGAAGCATTGTTAGTTGGGTGACTGTTGTAAAACTAATTTTATCTGTGTACCAGGGTGACATTAGGACACCAGTAGTGTTTGTTATGGTATTTAAATGACGGGACGTGTCACTCCGCTAACGTTAACCAAACTGAGTAAGCAGAAATTCACAATGAGCCTCTAACTCTTGTGATCTTATTAATACTTGTGGAGCCACCTGAAGCAGAAACGTAAACAAATCATGGGCTAGTTGTGTTGTGGTTACAGTCCTTGCTTCTCAGTTTAGTAAGTATGCCAGCACTCTTGTTAAGTGGAAGTTTATGAAACCAAGCTGAGCCATAACAGGCTAGATGATGATGATGATGCATAAATGAGCTGCTGTCTGTCTGACTGATAACTCACTCAAGCAGATTGGTTGTCAGGACATTTCCTCGGTCAAGGCAGTGGGAAAGGATTTGAGGATGTGTTTATGTGGCTCTTGTGTAAACCTGTTGTTTCCCACCAGAGTATGCCTTCAAAGCCATCAACCAGGGAGGACTGACATCCGTAGCGGTCAGAGGGAAGGACTGCGCTGTGGTCGTCACTCAAAAGAAAGTCCCAGTCAGTACAAATGGAAATGCACAGGCTTTGTACACAGACATACACACACCGGTCTGACCTCCATCAATAAGCTCAAGAAGAGAGTCTGATATTGGATTTGTGTACACCCGGCCTGCAGCAAAATATGATGTGTCACCCACATAATGTCACGCCTCTTGGGACAATCAACCATTATAACTGCTGCTAAAGCACTGGAGTCTCATTTCAACACAGAAGGCAGTCTCTGTTGTTTTGATCACATGGGTGACCACATAAATTGATTAATTTCCGCAACTATTGATTTAAAAGATGTGATTCTCATTTATTCTTTTCTGCATGTAGCTCCTTTTGTCACGCTGTTTTCCTAATTAGAGAATCCACTTACATATCCAGACATTATTAATGTTTAAAAAAAAAAAAAAAAGCTTATGCATCAGTCTTTGTTGATTATGATTCTTGCTTTGCGTCACTAGATGAGAATGCAGTTTGACACAGGGTTTACAAGGCCTTTTTCAATTTTTAAAAAAATCATTCATCAGAGTATTTTTATCCTTGTTCAGAAGCTTTAACTGGAGTTAAACTTGTGAGGGAGATTGCTGTATTTCCATGACTTCTCACAAAGGTTTGGCGTGTACATTTACAACATGTTTTTTTTCCCCTCTCCCCTCAGCTATCGTTATGGTTATTGTGTCCCAAAATGCAGTATTGCATTATGTTGCTGACTTAGCAATGTCTCGAGCATGTTTTTTTTTTTTTTTCTTAGGACAAGCTGTTGGACTCCTCTACAGTCACACATCTGTTCAGAATCACAGAGAACATCGGTTGTGTAATGTCTGGCATGACTGGTAAGTGAGGGCCCGTCCAGCTGTCAGTTAACAGTTAGCATTTTCAGCTAATCAGTTCAGTCTGCGTTGCCTTCAGCCATGATGGAAATCAAACAGTCAGACAAAGACAGAAGAGAATGCTTCAGAGAACAAAGACATTGTAAACTTCAGTCATGGATAATTGTTTGCAAAAATTGAACTTCTGTTCTGTGTTACTTCATTGTTGCCATGTTCACCATGATCCTTTTTAAGAGCTGGAAATGTCTCCTACATTACAGTCAGTTGTCATTTCAGAGCTACAGAGATAACATCATAATGTGTAATATAATATTAGTCTGGTTCCTGCTCTTAGCATTACTTGGACCACATTACAGAACATTATACAGTTAGTCAATTCAGCTGCCTCTCCAGTTTCCAAACAGTATGAAATATGTTACCTCTGTAATGACTGGTAAGAAATAACCCGTCGTGGCTTGCAAATTCAACCTGATTGCATTTGTTTTTTTTACTTTTTTATGTTTTTTTTTTTTATTATTATTAATGGGGGGTAAAGTATTTTGTTTCTGTCTCTGTCTCTTCCTTCCTCTAGCTGACAGCAGGTCTCAGGTTCAGAGGGCGCGTTATGAAGCAGCTAACTGGAGGTATAAGTACGGCTATGAGATCCCTGTGGACATGCTGTGTAAACGGATGGCAGATATCTCCCAAGTGTACACACAGAATGCTGAAATGAGGCCGCTTGGCTGCTGTGAGTAGTGTGTATTTTGAAGATCACTTATTGAAAAAGGGACAGTGCACATGAATGTCAGTTCAGATGTCAGTGTGCCAGAATTAGACAAAAGGCTAGTTTGCATTTGTTGTCTCTCTGCCTAGTGTTGTTTGGCCACTAACATAGAAGAAATAGAAAATACATAAAAACATGAGAGATAAAATACAGTTAGGCTAAGAATGTAGTGAGTTAAACAATTACATAGTGCAAATAGACAAGGTGTACAGAATAAGATATAAACACAGGTGAGCAAATTGAAATAGTTTGTGAGTAAACACTTAAATAAGGTGGAGAATTCACTAGAATTAAAATGGTGAAATAAGAAATAACCGTCTTGAAACAGGGTGATGTATTCTTTCATACACTGGATTGGTGGGTGGGGTGGTGTGTGGATGAAATAGTGGGAAGGACTGCAAAGAGAGGGAAGCCCCTTCCAGGCTCGCCAGGAGTGCAATGAGTGCCTAGTGGGCAATTATAGCTCTAATCTGTTTAAATCAGATTATTAATTCTAATCAAATAATGTTATATAGTTAAACAAAACAGATGATTCAAATCAAAACATACAGTATTTGCTCTGTTCTCTTTCCGCTGTGAAAAAGAAAATAACAGAGGTGTAAAGCGACATTGTTTCCACTTTTTTCCCTATCGTCCTGCCATTCTTCCCTCTCCCTGGCCTCGTCCATCCCTCCCTGCAGGTATGATAGTGATAGGAGTGGACGAGGAGTTGGGTCCTCAGCTCTACAAGTGCGACCCAGCTGGCTACTACTGTGGGTTCAAGGCCACAGCAGCTGGAGTCAAACAGACCGAAGCCACCAGCTTCCTGGAGAAAAAGGTCAAGAAGAAACTGGACTGGACCCACGAGCAGACCATAGAGGTTGGACACACACACACACACACTCACACAGAGCTGTCATAGCACATGTATTATCAGCCTTTCCATGTTCATAGAAAACGTTGTCAAATGCATACAGTAATACTGTGTTCTCACAGTATAAAAAACCCATGCTGATCATCAGCGTCATGGGATCTCAGTCAGTCAGAGCAAACTGACCTCTAGTTGCCATAGGGACTTCAGTTTGAAAAAAAGATGCTCAGTAATTACATAATGGCAGGGCTCCTCCTGATTGTGGAATTTCTTGAGTGTTAGTGAGGTTTTTTTTAGGTCTCTTCCAGACAGGGAAAGTGAGGGAATTTGACAAATTCTCCAGGGAAGTCCGGAAATTTCATAAATGCGTTCCAACTTGGAAACGTTCATTGCATTAGCTGGTGGCTTTATTTCAACTGTTTTTCTCCATAGGAAGTTATAAGTTATGGAATAGAACAGAATAGAATAGAAGATACTTTATTCATCCCATTCCCATTCAGGGAAATTCAGTTATCCAGGAGTTCAAAAAACACAAACATGTGACATATAATAATAAATAGATAAATATAAAAATATATATATAAAAAATACATAATAATAGATAAATATAAAAAAAATACATAATAAAAAAGGAAGTGTGCTGACATAATCCTGTACAGTCATGGAAAAGTCACTGAATTTTATTTTACCTCCACAGTAGGAACAGTAGGAAGTCTTTTAAATATGACATGATAATAAGCAGAGATTATTAAATGTAATTCCCACTATGAGTAAATGTTAAGTCAAAGCAGCGATGCCCTTTTATGACTGTAAACAGCTGGTTTAGAAAGGGAAAAAGGCAAAATTGGAATTTCTCTGGTTGTTTTGGCAGCTGATTGCTGGAAACAGTTATGTAAAGGTGAGCGGTAACTGCTGCTCGTTCTTTTCTGAGGAAGTTCTGCAGATTTTCCTGAGTCAGTTACTTCTAAGAGGGTGCGGTCTTTTATGTAGCCAAACATAGCTTATTATATTTTTACAGAAGTCTAAAAAATGATTACAAGAAAGACAACAACTTTGATTTTCTCCATTTAATTTAAGTGATTGAGTCCTTACTTCTTACAGAGGGCATCCGTCCACTCATGCATGCATACAGTAGGTTTTCAGCCGTGGTGTCGCTCCGTCATTACTCAGTGTGTCCTAAATGCCTACATGCACACCTGTATATTTAGGCAGGATTTTCTTTCCATGCTTTTGAATTATTTGACAATTATTTGTTCCAGTTTCCAAATAGCTCTAAGATAAGGCCTCCTCTTTTCCTCTCTCCTGTCCTGCTTTTCTCCCTCTCCTTCCAAAACAGACGGCTATCTCTTGTCTGTCCACCGTACTGTCAATCGACTTTAAACCCTCTGAGCTGGAAGTGGGAGTTGTCACTACAGAAGACCCAAGGTTCAGGTAAGCCTGAGAGAGAAAATGTCCTCAGATCTGGAAGTGAGGAGCATGATTATTAGGGCAGTGTAATACAGGTGTCACTAATGACATTAAGATACTTTTCTATTTAAGTGGATAAGAGTCTCTCCAGTGAGGCAGCATGAACAATAGCAGGGCCCTGGCTGGTTAGACCTCAATGGAGCAGAACCTTAATCGATGTTATTAGCAATGCCTGTGTTTACCCTCTGTTTCATGTCAAAATGACTGCTGTGAAAAAGGTCTGTTGCTTCCATTGGCATGTGTTTTGTCCACTGGTGTATGTGTGCATGACCATATTATGGGTGTTACATTATTAATGTGTGTGTCACTGTGCGCTGCAGGGTTTTGTCAGAGGCGGAGATCGACACTCACCTGGTGGCTCTGTCTGAGAGAGACTGAGGAACTACAGCAGTATATTTGTTTTTTTTTTGTTTTTTTTTTGCTGCCCTTCACCGTGATCTGGAAATGGATGATGAACGGTAACACCAGAAAGCCCTGCCTCCCTCACTCAAAGGTCTCCTCTAGAGGGAAGATAACAGAGGAGTCGGTATCACCTGGTCAGGATGGGGTGTACAACACCTGCACAGAGGGGATGGTAGAAATAGTGGAAAATCTCACCCTGGTGCTCTGTATGTGTTGTCCTTCCCCTGAGCTGTGGGGGGTTCAAATTGATCACAGCGCAGATCTGACACTATGAAACTTGTCAACAACCCCCTTCTGCAGCAGTGGCCATGGTCACTCCTCACCCCTGACTGACCATATTAATACCGACCCCTCCTGCCTTTCCTTCTAGTTGTACTGACATGTCCTCACTGTAGCCAGCTGCCAAATCTCAGTGCCTGGAGAAGTGACATTCAAATCGGCCCTTCGTACAATGCCTCAGTCCGATACCTTTCCACTTGGCTGATGATGTGTCACACAGCTGTTGCCACCAGAATGCAGCCTTCAAGGACTGGACAGTGATTTTTTTTAAGTATATAATGAGGAAATGAATATACCCGACGTTGGTTAAAAAAAAAAAAATACAATTTAAGCTGATTACTGGATGGTGACGAGCAGGTTCGAAGCTAGGGGTGTGATAACAGTGGCACTTGATAACTCCTAAACATCAGCTGGGGCCCAGTGGGGTCCAGTGGTGTCTTGAGTCACTGCATTTTAACAGTGCTTCCCAACCTTTTTATCTCAGGGCTGCAAGAACTTCAGAGTTCTGTGTCGATCTCTTTACTGTTACTGACGCGCGTTGAAGACTCTGACTCTGGTGTTCTTTGAAGAGCACCAGTGGATGGCCCGTAGCTGTGTTGGGAACCACTGGTCCACGATGACGTTTGTACTCTGATGTACTTCCTGATAACCCAGGGCAGAGTAGCGGGAATTGTCCTGCTGCAACATTATCATCATCGTCACACCCCTATGTTCTGAGTCTGAGGCCAGTGTCAGCGGAAAGTCTCTGATTATTTAAGAGTCCTCCTCCCTACCCCTCCCACTGCTGCAATCCTCCTCCAGTCTCCTGCCATCGCTGTACATTACTGCAGTTCTATTAAATACAATGTTTTTGACAAACGCTGAGGCTTCCATGTTGTCTTTTTCTTAGATTGTCTGTGATGGAAATTGTTTCACCAGTCATTCAACAAAGTGAGTTTTCTTCAGAATTCAGTTACTGAGAGCCAGTTTGCTGCCAGACTCTCGTTATGTACAACCGTATAAAATATACATGGTAATATATATTGTCAGTGTAACTTGCAATTTTTATTTAGCCCTTTGAAACCGTGATCATTGTCAGATTTCTTGTGTTTAAATGTTTGCGAAAAGTGTCTGCAGCCTTAGGTGGCAGAAGCTTTCCACAGACATTTAAGTTGTAAAGATTAAAAAAAAAAAAAAAAAAAAAGAATCTACAAAGTGAGCAGGTCACAGCCTGGTGGGTAATAGGATCACAAGTCAAAGATGCAGAGGGTTAAAGATCAGTCTAGTTGGACTTTTAAATGCTAACATTGAAACTGACTGTCTCTGCTCATTTATCCATACAGATTCCAGCCTGACAAGCCAAAACCATTCACAGTGAAATGAGAAATCTTTTTATTTAGTCCTCTGCGGTTCAGATATTTCCATGGATGTGTAAACAGGACACAGCCTCAGTTCATTGTTTGTCCACAAGATTGTTGGCACAAGCTAAAAATAGCATTTGGTGCTTACATTTAAAATGTATTAGACAGTATTTTGTACAATCCTTGTTATTGTACTGGTTTTAGGAAGGCTGACGGAGGAAGAGATGAAGAGAGAAAGCATCATGTTTGTTACCTCAAAATATAGACATTTTCACTTCGCTCTGAGGGACACAACCCGTCAGCATGTGACTTGCACGTTAAAGGCTATCGGGGAGCCTGCAGGTCCTGAGAAAGGCTCTGCATTAATTTAGCTGTATTCTCTGAGATTTTGTTTGTTTTGCATTCCCATTAGTTTTTGCAAAATAAGTCTTATATTTCTTTCCGGCATTAAAAAGATCTTTAAAATTTGCTCATTTGACTTTAAACGTGGGGAGTTAAGCAGATGCTTTGAGCTGCTCGACATGATCTCAGTCATTTGGAGTGCAAAGCTGGTTTATAAGATAATAGAACTGAATTTGAATCCAGTAGGGTCGATTGGTTGGATAATAACTAAGGCATTCTGCTGCTCAATGGAGATTCCCTTGATGAGGGATGAGAAGCGGGGCTGTCGGGAACAGCTGACTGCTCTGTTCTGGGAATTTCCTGTTGCTTCCCCCTTGGCCAGTCTTTGATTTAGTTTGCTCAGTGATCAGTGTTCACACACACACACACACATTCCCTTATCTCTTTACAGAATGAGGAACTAAATGGCTGCCTGAATTGATCACTACTTCCTCATTCAGCAGAAATGTGCTGTCGTTTTAACAGCAAGTTTCCTACATGACATGCGTCGTATGAATGTGAAGGACGTTAGTCAGAAACAGAATTCAGCTGTCATGCTTTCATCGGCAGCAGCCATATAAGTATAAAGAACTGACAGCTGAGGAAAGAGCACCCGGCTGAAAGTTAAATTTTCCAATGCTGGGTAATTACAGCCTTGGGCCCACTGGTATGTTAGTCGTCTGGTAGATCCTGTAAGGCTTTTACACTCTGTCACTATGAATTGTTTTTAATTCAGCATATACCATAACCAAATCCTTATGACTGATGAACATGGATTTTTGTTGATGCATAGGGCAGTTGTTCCCATCCAGACTTGTTTTAGGACCAAATGTATTTTTTCTACTTAAAAAAAAAAAATCATCATCTTTATTTCCACAACACTATTGTAATCTTCCTGCACTCTAAAGCTGTGAACCAACCCAGCCACTGAAACCCCTTTGGTATATAATGCACACAGGAGAGGTTAACATGGAGTTAAATATAAGTTTTTTTTTTAATTTAAATGGAGTGTGCTGCACTGTTTGCTGTCTTGACATTTACAACCCGCTCAACTGTACACATTCACAGCTTCCATAAAAAATACATCTTTGTATACACAGCATTTACAATATCATACAACATACATGTTGCAGGTACAACTGTGTGGATGGATGTTTTGTGAGGTTTTTTTTTCTTTTGCAGTGTCCATAGAATACAAGCGATCCTCTATCATACAGCAATAAGAGACCCCCATCCCATCATAATTTGGATTTTTTTTTCTTCTTTTTTCTTTTTTAGCATCTGATCATGTTTGTGTGTGCTTCCGGCACTCTGGAGCAGTCTCATTGGTTTATTCAGCTGTCAGTCTCTGGCTTGTTTGAGTCAACCGTGCAGCTGTCTGTCCATCCTTACGACCTGTCCCCCTGTTTGTCCGTCGACACGCTCGTGCTGCGTCACCCGTACGTTGTTGGGCTCCTGTGACTTCATTGCAGGAAGAATACGGACATGCCGAGGCAGTTTCTGTTGTCCGTTGCCATCATCATCACAGCCCCCCTCCTCTGCAACTTCCTTTGCTTCCTGTTAATGTCCGTTCCACTGGATGTCATCATATCCCACCTGCAGACGCATGAAGGAGAGGCGAGAGGTTAAGGAGTGTGCAAACTGTTACGGAAATGGAATTACACACTAACACCAGCTCTTTAATGTCTATTGTTACACCGGTTTGCCAACAAATGGCCCGGTCAGAGGAATCATTCCGGTGTAGTGTGGGCGTACTTCACTCAAAAGTCTCAGGTGTCAGTGTGTAAAAAGTACAGTGTTTAATGGAAAGTTCTGGTGTCTCGTGACTAAACGCTGTTTCAAGGGCTTTTCCATCCTGACGAGAATAAAACTTCGGGGAAAACACTGCACCACCATCATTTGAACACTACTGTGTACATATGACTCATTTTGTATAGTTAATGAATATCAGGGCTTGCTCTGGAATTTTATCATTACTGAGTTAAGCCCAGGAGGCAGGGAAGAAGACCGACTTGCGGAAAACGCTTTTGATCCTGTCCACCAGTTGTATTTGGGGGAATTTCCACTGCTGACGCGAGCAGTTGGCACTGCAGCCTCGCAGGCATAAACATTTAATGCCTGCACTGATGTTTATCTTAATGTTCAGCCTGTGTGAATGAACAGTGGAGCCGCGGCAAGTTTAAGACACACACCTCCTCATCAGACTGCTCATCCTCCTCTTCCTCACTGTCTTCTGATTCGCTGTCGGGCAGCTCCCTCAGGGCAGGACTGGTCAGTGGGTAGAGCTCTTTCCTGATGTCATCGTCTTCGCGACCGTAGGTGAGGTGGAATGGGGAATGGCCGCCGTAGGTCAGGTGGTTGGGGTTGGCGCCGCCCTTCAGCAGCAGTTTGACCAGCGACAGGTTCTGCTGGTCTACAGCCAAATGTAGCGCACTGCGACCATTACACTGCTCCTGGACGACAGGGGGGACAACACATTGTGTTAGCACGAGGGGGTAAACTGTTGCACATACAAGTCCAATGGAAAGATGCATCACTAATATCACGCATTATCTATACAGCTTCTAGCAGAAAACATAGGAAACAGCTTCTCTGTCCCGTCACGTCTATAACATAAGTACATCTCAGATATAAATTGCCTGCCAGTCCTGTAAGTCAAAAAATGTGCTGTCTACATTCATGACTTCACAAATAATTAAATATAGCCCTTAAGGGTTAACTTTCACTTTTAGAGATCCTGAAAATGTTGTGGTTTCTCGGGTTTCCCGCTGTGATTTTCACCTTCAGTGACTATCAGAAGCAAAACTGAACTTCTGTTTCAGTCTAACTGCCGTTAAAAAGGCTTTTAAAACGTCTCAGGTTTAACTTGAAGAAAGCTGACATAAAACACTGGCCACTGTTTTGTTGCTGATCATATGCTGTGTGTGCTTTGTTTGTGACTAGCTGTGAATTCACATACACACATGGTGTGTGATGTATACTGTACCTGTGCGTTGATGTCAGCTCCTAGAGCGACCAGGGTCTCCACCAGTGAGAGGAAGCCCTGCACTGAGGCCAGGTGGAGGCAATTCTGACCTGGAGGGAAACACAAGAACAACAGGTCAACACCTGACAACAGACCAGCACAGGTCATTTACACCAAGACCTGGTGCAAGATCCAAAGGTGGGTCGCAGGTGAATTATTAACTGGATAAATAGATGATTTTGTATGAGATATTTTTGTTCTAACATGCGGTTAAATCAGCCTAAAAATCCCCTCTATGTTTAGGCTGAACACTGTAGATTTTTTGGGAAACAGACAGACCAAATAAAGCCACTTCCGCTCCACCAACAGCTTTGCCAAAATCAGTTTCAGTCGTGAGAAAATTTATTTTGAAAGTCTAGCTCCCTTGAGAAAAGGTTTTCAAACCAGCCAAAAACACCATACCAGAGGCCTCAAAGTGTGCAAGAATCTAAAAATGGAGCAGCCTGCCTCTCTTTCAGCTCAGCATCTAACATTATCTGCCATGTAATGGAAGGGTTTTAGTCGGGGTGTGATTGTATGGCGTTTGAATGGCTATGGCATTCCCCTTGCTCACCAAAAATTTAAATACTTCCTCCTTCCTAACCATAGTACTTAAGGTTAATGTGTAGCAGAAATGACTCTCTTCCTGCCTGTCATTCCTCCTGCTAAATGGTAGTTAGTTAAGCCAGTGTCTCCTCTGTTTCCATTCAGAAGCGGTGGGCCACCACTGCTACAGAAAATATGATCACACTGCAGAAACACTGTAATTATGCCTACCAGTTTCAAATTATAATATTTCGCCCCCCGAAAAAACAACTAAGAACAGACAGATCAATTTTTCACAATGGTTTGAGTGCTGCAGCTTGGACTATATTGAAACTGGAAACACCTGCTATAAAACAATGAAAGCTATTGCAGACTCTGTGATCTTACCCTGGTAGTTGCAGGCAGCCATGATGGTGTTTAAATGCTCCGACTGACAGTTCTGTGTGATGGTGCTGAAGCAGACCAGGTTACCGCGGCGACAGGCGATGTGAAGAGGCGTGTCCCCGCTGTCGTCCACCAGCGTGGGGTCGCAGCCGGCCACCAGCAGGCGCTCACACACGTCCGGCTGGTCTGTTATTACTGCTAGGTGGAGGGGAGTCTGCATGTGGAGGAGAGGCAGCCAGGTGAGTCATTTTCATTGTCTTTAATTACAGACGTGTAGCACATGAGGAGTCCACATACACCACATAATCAGACTGTCTCTACCTGTCTCTGGTCATTCTGTGTGTTGAGGAAGTGTGTGTTCCTGGACAAATTGATCATGGTGCTGATACAGTCCTTGGCCTCGTGGATGATGGCCAGGTGGAGGAGCCTGCAGAAAGGGAGAGGACAGTAGAGCACATGTTAGACCTCACATACACTATCAGGATTTTGAAACTCACACTAGCCCCCAGGGAAATGTTGATGAATTTTGTCTCTGGCTTCTTCTAAGTCTATGAAATCTACAAGACCAAAGTATTATTTTGCATCATAGCCATTTTGAGCAAATTGCTAATGTCAAATACAAATGCCTTTAAGTAATAAAGATTTCATCAGCATTACATAGAATTATACTTTTTTTTTTTTTTTTTTTGTGGCATATCTGCTTTAGAGAGATACAGGAATGGCAGGGGAGAGGGGATGAATTCAAACCCAGGCCACTGAGGTAAGGACATGTGGCATGTTCTCTACCAGGTTAGTATCCTTGTATTTTGGTGTTGGTGTTTACGGGCTCTACAAGGTAACTGGGCCTAGTATCTGCAACACTATTTGGAGATTGATAGAATCCAAAATAATTAAACACTAAATTAGGAACAGGTCAAGAGAGATTTAATGTAGAGAAGTTAGTGTTGGGAAATAAATTAAAGAATTTCTGAGAGTAATTTTTTAAAGGGACAACACAAAAATGCAGTAGGTTTTAAGGGAAACCCCAGAAAAACTGGGATTTCCATTAGAAATCAATGGGAGTTGGATGTCCATAAAAGGGAATTGTGGGGGGAAAACCCCAAAAGTTTAAGTTTTTCATACCGCTTTTTCATACTGAAACATTTTCATCACAACTCATTTAGTCTCAGGTGAAAGTCTGAATAATTTTGGTCCAAGTGTAACTCATGAATACAATAGTTCTGTAAATGGGGTCATTGGTTGTGAATAAAACCACAGTGACCCTCTGGAAGCTCCTGAGGGCCCCAGGTGCTCCAGGGGGTCACTGTAATTTAAGCAGCCCAAAGTGGAAAACACTGCCTTATGTGCCTTTAAAACACTGTTTCAACTATTCACGGTTAAACCACTACTCTAGTTTCATCTTGTTTATGAAAAAGGTTCTGAGTTCTGATTGGCCCAGTTCAAAGACGCCGTAAAAACGCCCAATCAGCGCGCACCTTGAACCATAAAAACAGGACATAAACATTAGCTAATGCACTGACCGAAAATAACCTGCAGGAGTGGAGCTTTCCGTGGAACTATACAACTTGGCGGAAGGAAGACAGTCCGTTATTTTGATTTACTGAACGTGTCTCTAGGTGGCTGCTGTACCACAGCAACACAGAGCAGCCAAACGGGTTTTAGACAACTTTCTGCGGAAAGTTGGAGTACTTTTTTCTACTTCCCCCCTGTGTTCTCGTTTCACGGGAGCGCGCATCGGTCGGATTCCTTGGCGGCGCGCCTGGGACTTTCCCAGGCAGCCGAGTCTGACCCGCGGCCATAGTAGATTCCCTTCTGATAATAGCCTTTTGTTTACGTCCAAAACCGCAATGCCTGACCACAGCTAGACTCATTATCAAACTGGACACCCGTTCTGTGCATTGTTAACAAGGCAGCTCGATACTTTAATAAGCCCTAATGCGTAAACTCAGCCTAAACTCTGCCTGCGCCTGTGCATTGTAATGACAAGGCAGAGGAAGACATTATTCGCAACAGGAAAGGGATCAAATTACCTCCAAGAGCAAAGCTAGGCCTAGTCAGGCGGCACGACAAGCGTAACTATGGCGCCTAAATGCATAAATATCCCATGTTAAAGGTCAATTCCTGTAAAAACCTACGTGTCTCCGTCCTCCGTGATCTGTGTTTTCCATTCCTGCGGCTCTCCGGTCGCAGCGGGTTGCTGTTGGTGCTGCGGCGGCAGGCAGTCCACCTTGAGCCGAGTCAGCTCGGCCGCCACAGCCTGGTATTCCTCCTCTTTCAGCGAGTCCAAGCCGCTGTCTAGCCGCTCTTCCGTCGCCTGAGCCGGCTTGCCCTCTTTCGAATCGCCGCTGTAATCCATTTGATTCAATATACTGGTCCGGTGAAGGTCCATGGCGCTGCGTCTGCTCTGTGAAGACGAAGTGCGTTTGGTTGTATCCTCGCGGAGCTCTGAGGCAGTCAGTCAGTGCCCTCTGTGTGGCTACAGCGGGGCGGGGCAACACAACTAGGTGGGGGATTTCCAGCAAACTGTCACTTAGAATAACACTGCATACAGATTGCTGGCACCAAGAGGGGATTTCTACCGAGACGTGTATAAATACACACAGACAGGCTGCATGTACTTGCACCAGGGGCGCAAAGTAACTTTGCAGGCTACATTTAGTGAAGAGCTATATTGAAACAATACATACACCAAGTACATCTTTCTTCAATCAAGTATTTGGACTTGATTTATACATTTTTCCTTCTTGTGGTTCCTGCGTCTGTTCCAAAAATGCATCTCTCCTTCTTTTTATTCTGTATCTGAAACACGCAGTAGCTTGAAAATAAGCCTTTAAAGGAGGCAAACACGCAGAGCTCAATGCATCAAATACTTAAACCAGATTATTATATAGCGTATATATACCTCCACATTTTAATTACTTCTCCCTATATTGCTAAATGCACAGTTGGTGGACCTGTCCTCCATTATGAAAGTAATACTTTTACTTAAATAAGGGGTACATACAATTCCTAAAATATTAAGAATCATCATAATAACTCTGGCATATTTACAATTGTTTTTGTTTTATTAATATGCATTGTCCCTTGATTAAATAAACTAAAGTGAAACTGAATAAGCTTGTGTTCTTGTTTCATAATGTACTGCACAAAGGTGAACATATGCAACTGTTGTTTCACAGCCCATCAGCATTTGAGTGGGTAGACAGACATGGAGGAGGGGGGCAGGGCTGCAGAATGCACAGGACTTTCCTCCAAAACTTGCCACAGAATCAGAAAAGACGATTGCACTATAGTTCCTTGATTAATGTTTGATAGCAATATAATAATAAAAGAAGAAAAAAAAAACTGTCCTGCTCTGGAGTTTCCCTGAGAATTACAGAACCATACAGGCAAGATACAAGATAATGTGTTTGTTCTTAAAGGGACATGTCACTTTGATATCATATTTACAGTATTCCTGATTTATATTGGAGAAGTTACTAAGATGGCCCTGTAATAAATAGTAATGCCACTCATGTTTGCTTTCCATATGGGAAAATCATAACTGCATGAAGCAGCTAACTCATTTTGC
This sequence comes from Myripristis murdjan, assembly GCF_902150065.1. Lineage (NCBI taxonomy): Eukaryota > Metazoa > Chordata > Actinopteri > Holocentriformes > Holocentridae > Myripristis > Myripristis murdjan. Next base: position 24,944,979 of record NC_044001.1, read on the forward strand.
CTGTTTGCAATTATTAATAAAGCAAGTAAGGAAAAAAAAAAAAGTCTGGATGTCAGCAGTGAACGCAGTCCATGGCTGAGGTAATGTCTCAGGCTGAGAGCTATAAGAAAGGCACACCAGGTACAGAAATCTAAATGGAAATGTAATATAGTTAATGCACGTTCAGACATTCTAGACCATTATCCCAGATGTCAAAAAAACAACAACATTATCAGAGGCCAGAAGTTGTTAGTGTGCATTGACTGTGCTGATGCATAGTCAAATCAGATGAGTTACATTCTAAAAATGTCACACCTAACCACAGAGAAAGACTCTCACAGAGGAATTGCTTCAACTCCCCTCTGCGGACGGACTGACTCTAATAAACCTCCACCAACTCCTCTTTCCAAAACCCAAGTATCAAAAACCCTGATGCAATATCTTTTTTCGGACGCGATGGCAGAACACCAAGTCCGCGATAAATCAGAGAGACATTTTAAAGCCCTGACCTATGCCTTTAAAAAAACAAACATCGACTTGAGCATGATGTTCTGGAGGCCCGGGGGAAACTCCAGTGTTGTTTTACCTCCCATTGTTCCTTCCATGTGACCAGTTAGACTGGGAAACCCACACTTCTCCCTCGGTGCATTTGCACTGTCACGTTTGCGACCGCTCAGCAAGCACAGAAGGATTTTGGTTAGGAAAAGGCACACGCGCATACACACACACACACACTCTCTCTCTCTCTCTCTCACACACACACACCCAGATCCAGCCAAGTATGCTGCTATTTTCTGAATGTTGTGGCTTGAGAGGAGAAAGCTCTCTCTGCTGTGCATAATGTGCATATGTTGAGAAGATTCAAGTGCTTCATCTGCTGCTGAAACACAGTTAAATCACTGCAACAACTGCAATATTTTGTTTTATGTAACACTGCATTCTTATCAGTTAGTGAAGATTAGGAGGATGATATAAAACATGAGGCACATTCATATCCACCAAACATTGTAGGTACAGAGTATGCACCTTATCACAAACACCCTGATGCTATCACTTGTTGAGGCCCTGTGAAAACAAGGCCTCTGTTTGAACAATAATAAGGCAAATGAATGGAGGACAGGAATGCACACAGACCGAAAGAAAGGCAGCGTTCACTACAGCTGGAGAAGCAAAAGGAGAAAACAAAAGCAGCTATACACACATGCGTTCATACAGAGCCGTATTCACACAAAGGGAACTGAATATTTTTAAGCAGATTAGGAAATCCACCCTCATTTATGGCAATGGAAAGATTTTATTTATTGGTTTTCCGCTCCGCTCCAGTTAAACCAAAATCTCTGCGTAACATCAATGCTTCTCTGCTCGGGTAAATTTAAAGCTTATAATGAGATCACCCTCCCTCTAAATTTATAGACTTTTTATAGATGTTCTTTATGTGATGTGTGCTTTTACTGGATAGCGCGCAGCGGGGAGGAATGGCATGCGATAAAGGTCACGGAGCCAAACCCACATTGCAATTATTTGATAAATGTAATAGATGGTTTCCAGAAGCATTTTGATAGCGGCCGAGGATAGAAAGGAATCGTTTACATAGCATGATCCTGGATTTTTGTTCATGGCCTGTCGCCCTGCTCAGTGCAGCCATGACAAATTCAAATCTGGGCAAGAAAATGCGAAGAATCAAATTTTCTGGGCCTGTCAAAATGTAGCGTGAGTCACCAGGATTCCCCCAGATTACCCACTTAAATGTGGAGTGTATCCTGATTGGAAAGCTAGGGAGTTAATCACATTAAAGCCATATTAAACATCACTTGGACATGAGCACTTTGCTATCTATTACAAATAAAACACCAATGCAGGACTTAAAAGAGAAGATTATCAGGGTGTGAAAGATCTTGCCTTGAAACTTTGAAGTGGCTGCACTGAGAAGCTGCTGCCAGTGTCATCTGTCACCTCCATGTTTACATTCTCTCAGTGAATGTTCCTGAAAGAGCTGCTGAAAACACAGCGGCCGCACAGTGGAAAAGGAAGAGCAGGACTGTACGCACTGAAATAACATTGACATACTAAGATAACACTGCCAGCTGCTGGGATCCAGTTTGGCCTCGCTCGCTCCAATAACAGAAACATCGTCAAGGTGACCCGCCCTGGATTCACCGAACCAAAACCATTTTAACTTTAAGATGGCGTTTGACCAGCAGCTCATAGTCTCATAAGCTAAATAAAGGTCCAAACTGAGAGATACACCCGTTGAAAAACATGAACATTTGCTTTTAAAAGACTGTCTGCATATAGCAGGAATGAAAACCACAGTATGGTCTACCATAAATGCTCAGAGTCACTTCATGTCCTTTACATACACAGTTCTTTTGAGGATAGATCATCAACTATGTGTTTTGGGTTATATTGACTCAGGAATTTGGGATAGAAAACTGAACAAAATAAAAAACAAAACAAAACCGATGCTATGCTCTTACAAATTAGGTTGAAATAAATATCCATACATTAAAAAGGGTGAGGGTAGTTTTGCTCGTATTACCACATAATTTCAAAGAGCTTCGTCTTCCAATAAACATTTAAGGCTTACATTGCCCATGTTATTTTCACAGATATGAAAACAACAAGCCCACTTAAAAGGCCAGGCTCCATCACTGAGGTATCAGGGTTGTGTAAAAGTGAAGCTTTCATTAACTCAACAGCACTTTGACTGAGTGTCATCTAGAATATAACAATAAAAAGAAGATTATGGTGGCCTTGTTAAATAATACAGTATAATCGGGGCTGTGTGTATGTGTGTGTGTGTGTGTGGATAGATAGATAGATAGATAGATAGATAGATATATGCTTCTATATATTTAGGTATGTGTGGGAATTCATCTGCTTTTCCAGACATGAGCGGACATGTACAGTACAGAATGACTCACCCTGAACTGCCGACTCACTCAGTCATACACAGAGTAAAATACAGTGTGGTTTTAGGGGGTCAAAGTGAGCACTGACTCATCAAATTGCATTCTGAACGCATGACTGGGAAAACATGAAGGCGTGATGAAGACGCAAAATATGCTCACGAGAGGTTTCAGTGTTTTCGCTGATGCTGTTACCTGCTTCCTCTTTTCTCCGTTTCCTGCTTCCTCTTCCAGTTTGCACACATATGGAGGAGCTGCAGCTTCATCTAGAAGAACTTCCTCTGGGTTTTTTTTTTTTTTTTTTTTTTTTTAATGGAAAGGTTTTATTGCCAGTGGGTGTAAATGCTGCTTGATGTCTATGCCAGCCACAGCAGAATACATTTCTGGCTGAAACAGAGCTATATCTGGTTATAGCTCTGCCTGTGTGTGTGGTGCTGTCAAGTTAAATGTGTACAGTAAAGCACCAACGCTGCCATTCTTAGGGCTTCAGTTTCCTCTCTGGTGCCGTGTGTTAGAGCGAGCATGGCCGGCTCTACACAGTGGGGGTCCTGGGATAACCTTGTCCTCATACCCCACCACCAGCCACCCCACCACTTTTGTAATGAAGAATGGATTTTGAAGCTCTCAAACCTAAATGAAATCCCTTTTTTCATGGAAACATGTTTAAGAATAATTATTTTTCACTGTGGAAATGCATTTTTTTTGTCAGAGAGCACAGATTTGTAGCATTTTTTTTTTTAATTTTTAAAAAAAGATATTTTATTTTCAGATTTGTAAATATCCTTTAAAATCCTTTTAATTTTCTTTAACTTTTGTTTAAAAAAGGATCTTTTTTTTAATTGTTTGTAGCTTGTACTTGAGCCTGTGCTTTCCAACAAAAGAATTGCATCTTCACATGGCAAAGTAGCAATGTCTAAAAGAAATAGTATTTAATATTTTAACAGAAACACATTGAATCTTGTGCTCTGACAATGCATTCAGGTTTGAGAAGGTTCAAACAGTTATGTGATCGTTACACTAGAGCAGATGTAAACATCAATCCATGAACACAAAACAGTGCAAAATAAGGCACAAAACAGTTAGGACTGTTTTGACAGGCTTTCATTATCACAGCCTGCACAGGGGTTAACCTTACCATTCACCAACTAAAGAAGAGGGGAGGTGGTGCACTTACAATAAACTTCGTGATCCCACAATGTTTTACCAGTCTTTGCATTTTTTTTTTTTTTTTTAAAGTGGGACGATTTCAAAAACCAGTGTTATCAAATCAGAAATTTCTGCTACCAAATATGATTTAGATTCTGTACATTTCACAAAGACAGATAGGTGAGGACATGCAGGTCAGCTGAACTGGAGACTCTACTCTTCCTGCAGGTGTAAATGTGAGTGTGTTTGTCTGTGTGTGCACCATGCGATGGACTGGTGCCCTGTCCCGAGTGTTTCCCTGCCTTCGCCCCAGTGGTTACTTGGAACTTGGAAGATTGCTGGTCATGTAACTTTGACATGAGGATGACTCTGCCAACCCCAAAACACCAAGCAGAGACAATCAGGGTGAACCATTTTCTTGGAGATCTAAGGAGAGAACCCAACAGTGTGAGACAGGTCTGCACAGCAAGCCTCCCTCGGGATGCACAGACATCCAAACATGCCCTCAGTGGGCTGTAGGAGTAGTGGTTACAGGTGGACAAGTACCAAAACCAGACAGAGACATCCAGGCTGTCCACAAGCACAGGACAGTAAAAAGCAAAATGTGCTGTGTGTGTGTGTGTGTGTGTGTGTGTGTGTGTGTGTGTGTGTGTGTGTGTGTGTGTGTGTGTGTGTGTGTGTGTGTGTGTGCTGTGTAGGTCAGACCTCTGTCAGCAGGGGGCGTAAGAGGGCTGCTGCACTTACTCAGAGAGAGAGAGAGAGAGAGAGAGAGAGAGAGAGAGAGATGTTGATTCATATAACAGACTTTTTTTTTTTTTTTTTTTTGGGCAAATACTGTGCAGTGACAAAATTAAGGTATACTGTTTCAGAATTTAGTCCCAAACACTTTTGCACTTTTAGTCTAATTTCTCAAGTCCATTTTGATATATATTATTTATACTTGATACAGCATGTTTCATATATTTTGTACTGCAGTGAGTTATGTAATGTTTTTCCTACCTTGGGACTGTTAGGTCCTGAGCTTGAACACAGATACAATACAATACAAATACTGTGGATTTCAAATCAGAATATGCTGTGTTATTGGATCAGAAATTTAAAAAGGTCTAATCTCAGTTTGCATCATGTGAAATTTTCGTTTGAGAATGTGAGTCTCCACAGAGAATCCGGAAAGGGCTCAAACAGACAGAACAACGGGATAAACAGTGTATGAATCTCTGGGGCCTAAGAATAACTACCACTTTGATCCGCTAGGTGGCGGCAGACGACCAACTAATTGATTGGGACGGTCGACGTGAAAATAAAGAAAGATTGACAGGAGAAAAAAAAGAGATACCGAGTCACTGGCTACCAGCCTTTGTATATTATATATGTTTTAGATAGAGGACCAAAACACGGTGCCATGCCTCGCGGAACTGCATGTCTCATAATCAGAGAAATAAGTTTGAGCTGTTCAATTAATTCACTTTTACAATTTACAACTCACTTTCATGGAGGAACAAAATCTGGGTTCTACTGATTACTAATTAATTACTAACTGATGGTCGTGTGGTAATTTAATACCACTACCACCCTCCTACTAATAATAATCATCATTGTCGTAATCATAATCATGGTAAGGTTTATTATTATTATCATCGCTGTTGTTGCTGTTATCGTTATTATTGGTGTTGTTGTTCTTATATTATTATGAGGCTGTGTGCCTCAACTCCTGCTTGGACCAGAGGTTCTTCAGGGGTGCCTCACTTAGGATTATTGGCTCTATATGGATCTATAGTAAAACAAACAACCTTATAATTTTCTAACTTTATTTACAGTCAGAATAAAGAAACCAGTGTGGCTCGACTGGGTCACTGGTCAAATAATCTGTTCAGCGAGGTTTGAAAATAGACACCAGCATAACCTAAGACGTTCATGTGTAAAACAGTTTTTTTTTTTTTTTTTTTTTTTTTTTTTAGGACGCAGCAACGTGTGCTCACCTTGGCAGACTTTCATTTGGTCTTCAGTATAGAAATACAGACACACGTCACTCAAATACAAGCATACTTCCAATAGCCCTGCTCAAGAGTTCATTCATGCAAAGAGACACACAGACAGACAGGCAGACAGGCAGGCAGCTAGACAGCTCAGTTCTGTAATATAGTTTAATACTTAAAACCTGGTGACTGAGAGGCAGAGATCAATAGAGTCATTTTCAGCAGTCTGGAGGATTATCCCACCTCACTGCCCACTGATGGGCTACAAACTGAAGACACACACAGCTCATGTCCTCCAGCCCACGACCTCCCCTGACTCCAGGGATCCATTTTACAGAAGATTTACTAATGGCAGTCTAAAAAAAAAAAAAAAAAAAAAAAAAGAACCCACTTTTAAAACTACTGATAAACTGCCTTGTGTCCATCCAAGGTTATGGTAAATTGGAGCTCCATTTTTGTGCCTCATGATGCAGCTTTGTGTAAGAGATGAGAGAAGATGTGTCCATTTCCTCTTACTATGTGCTTAATATGTGATTTCTTTCGGATTATATTGTTATGTATATACAATATATATGATGTGCATCAGTTCATTCAAATTTATGCTTCTGCTTCAAAATTCCTTCTTAGACATCCTCACATCAAGAATATTGTACAAATTATAACTGCTGGCTGAATCCAGGGCAGATTTAAAATTGAAAGTCAAATCTGCAGGATAAGTGACCGGAGACAGATGGACCATGGAAAAAACGAATGTCTCAAACACTGATAAAGTTGAAATTACAGGCAGCGATTATGTGTATCTAAATGAAAAGATGGAGACGCTGTGATGACAGCTGGGGGTCCTCGGTTAATATCTGATCCTTAAAAGATTCTCGTTTACCTTGCATCGGTTTAATGTTTAAGGTTCATGTTGTAAAGATGTATGTGAGGCCGGAAAAATGTATTAGACGGAAGAGCAAACCGAGTCCCGCGGGTCAACAAATGTTTGCTGTACGTGGGAATGGCTGATACAGTAAAAACGCCCAAACTGGAGGTCCGGGAAGCTTTGTTGTTAATTAGTTTTTTAGTGTGGGACCCCCCTCTTCTCCTCCACCCATCTCATTTCTATTCTCATTTCAATTCCCTAGGCGGCTCTCGTCAAGCCAGCATCCCGACCCTGAAGCCCGTTCTCACGCTCCATCCGCCTTGACTGATTTCCAGGGAGCTACGCCGGGCTGGCCCGAGCCGGCTGGCCGAGCTATAGAGCACTTGGCCCGCTTGGAGGGGGCTGGCTGCCCCGGGGGAGAGGATGGATGGATGGATGGATGATGCTCCCTCCGATCTCTTATCTGCCACAGCAGCTTCCAGGGGAGGAGGAGGGGTAAAAAAACACACACACACACACACACACACACACACACACACACACACACACACACACACACACACACACACACACACACACACACACACACGGAGCGAGAGAGAGGGAGAGAGAGAGAGAGAGAGATCAACATCTCTTTCTCCCACCTTCACTCACTCCACTGACCTTCTGTCTTGTTGGAGAGATAACCACACACACACACACACTCTCTCTCTCTCTTTCACACACACACACACACACACACAGACACACACACACACACACACACACACACACACCACACACACACACACACACACACACACACACACACACACACACACACACACACACAGGCAGGGAAAGCCATGCCCGAGGTATTCCCACCATTAACGCAGCAACAAAGGCCGCGATAATCAGACACTTCAACAGGAGTGAAACGGTCATTAGCAGCAGTATGGTGATATGATCTGTATCTGGCTCCCCATGGGTGCTTTAATGTCCCCTGTCCGTAATTACAACGCAACACAGGCCCTGCGTAGAGCAGGCCGTGTAGATGCACAAAGGAACAACAAACTGATCAGAGGTTTCTTGAAAACAAATCTATTTAAGCACCAGCAAGCATTGCTACAAGTGAGCTTCTTATAGAGAAAAGAAACATCATCTCCTGCATGGAAACAGTGACATGTAATTTCACATCCGACAAGCACTGACAATTAAAAATAAATGTACATATCACGCACTGCACAATCAGGCTAAATTAAACACCTCGCATCCTTCAGTAACTGATATATCTATATATATATATATATATATATATATATATATATGTGTGTGTGTGTGTGTGTGTGTGTGTGTGTGTGTGTGTGTGTATATTTATATATTTACACACACACACACACACACACACACACACACACACACACACACACACAATGGAATACAAAGATAACAATAAATTCAGCAGTTGAACATATGAAACTGCACATCCTTGCTTACAATCATATTGTTATTATTATTATTATTATTATTATTATTATTATTATTGTTCTGTACCAGTAATAGTAGTGTTAATATGTCACATGAACGTTAGTCTAAGTAGAATGACGAATCTTTCAAGACTGACCTGGCCGAGTTGCCGATCAACAAGATATAAAATTCATAATGGGCCTACAGTCCAATAAAATAAAGTCATATATCTGTGAGGAACTATACAATAGATAAATTAAAAAAAAAAAATGCTGTTCTTTAGCCTATTTGAGCACCTAAACGAGCTGCTCAGTATCAGCGCAGCAGCTCCTTATCAACTCTCTCACAAGATCCTCTATTAGCCTGTTAGACTCTTTCAGCTTGAAATCAGTTCGCAGTGAATTTTATGAGAAAAACTATAGGCAACCGCTTTGATTTTTTCCTCAGCTCAACCCAAATGATTAGCCTACATTTGAATTTGATCTTGAAGCTTTTATAATTATAGAAGAGACCAAAGATTAAGCAAAACTCAGAATACCATGTGGGGGGAGCCATACTTCAAAACAGGGGACACTGGGGGCCAATGTTTGGTAATAATTTATCACGACCAAATATCTTATCAGTCATCAAGCACTACTGCTTCCCACATATAGAAATGTAGTCTTCACATCACATTAGATAGAGGGACTTTAGCAGCTGTGGGTTGTTGATACCCTGTCAGGCTGACACCTTTCAGAGAGACTGAGCAATTCAGTTCAGTGCTGCAGCATATACACAGACTACAGAGAGAGAGAGAGAGAGAGAGAGAGAGAGAGAGACGAGAGAACGAGAGAGAGAGAGAGAGAGAGAGAGAGATGCAGGGTCGACCTTAGGGATAAAAACAAACCACGCGCACCAGGGATGGTGTCGTGTCTCTCTCGTGCTCACATCACCTCTCTCTCTCGCGCGCGCTCTCTCTCTCATCCACTTCAAAGCTCTACTTCAAAGAGCGCTCGAGACAAGAGTTGTTCTTTCCGCCTCTCCGGCCGGTGCTGCCGCGCGCCGAGCATCATCGTCATCATTATCATGCCTCGAGGATTCCTGGTGAAGAGAAACCGGCGCTGCTCGGCGTCATACCGATCACGGAAGAATAATAACAGTAGTAGTAATAATAATAACAATAATGATGACGACGATAACAAAGCCGCGCTGTATGACAAGAGCGACAGGAACAAAGACAACGACGAGGGCGCCAAAGTGGGACCGGTGACGGACAACAGCGCACCGCCGCTCCACCGGGAGAAGGTGCTGAGCGTTTTCCCGTTGAGCGGCCGGACCCACTGCTCTCAGGGTCCCGCGAGGACTCCGCCGGTGTCCGGGAGTCGTGGAGCCCGCATGTGGAGTCCGCGCTCGAGGCGGAGGCGGACAGGCGGGCGCAGCTACCGGAGAGCGAGGAGTCGGTGACCGAGGTGGACATTCTGACTCCCGACGGGGATTTCTCCCGCTTCTCTCCTCATCCTCCTCTTCCTCCCGCGCCTCGCGACCTGACTTTAACGGAGTCTTGCAGCCCTGTCAAACCGGTTGGCACGAGGCTGCTGGATCTGCGCGGGGAGGAGGAAGAGGAGAAGCAGCTGTTGTTCCCCGGCAGGTGCCTGACGTCATCCCCGGTGTCGGAGTCACCGGCGGAGTTAGCGGAGCTGCCGTTCCTGCTCGGCTCCACGCCGACCTCCGTGTCCGCGTCCATCGAGAGGATCCTCGCGGGCGACAGCCGCCACCACGCGCCGTCCTACGGCCAGGATGAGAACTTCGGCCCGAACATGGCTCACGTGCACCTGTACCCGCCGCTGACGCTGATAAACCACCAGCAGCAGCACGCGGCGAGGAAACGCTCGTTCATAGAACCGGATCAGCGCTTCGTGAATAACAGACAGGCCAATGCCGCTGGCGGAAACCCGAGCAAGAAACCCAAAGTGAACCGGAGACTGAACTTCGAGGACGAGGTCACGACCTCCCCGGTGCTCGGTCTGCGCATCAAGAAGGAGAGCCCCGAGCTGAGGAGGCACCGGGACAAGGCTGTGGCCCCCGGGAGCCAGCCCTTAGGGGAGTTCATCTGCCAGCTGTGTAAGGAGGAGTATCCCGACCCCTTCTCCCTCGCGCAGCACAAGTGCTCCCGCATTGTGCGCGTGGAGTACCGCTGTCCTGAATGCGACAAAGTCTTTAGCTGTCCCGCCAACCTGGCCTCTCACCGCCGCTGGCACAAACCGCGTCCGGTGAACAACCACGCGGGAGAGCCTCCGAAAACCAAAAGCCAGCCGTTAACGGAGGCGCGAGGGCTCATGCAGCATGAGAGACAGCCGGTAGAGATGGAGGGCAAAGAGAACGAGCTGCTGCGCGTGAACGGTAATCAGCACCACGGAGCGCTGGACAGTTCCCGCCTCCGGCGCGAGCCGTCCCTGCTGCTGGTCCGCGGGCGGGTGCGGGACAGTCCTGACGGCGACAGCCTCGCGCCTCCTCACTACGACGCCTCCTCTCACTACCGGAATCCAGGTGAGAACTGTCTGGACCTGCAGCAGCACGTGAGAGCGGCGGACAGCCCGCCGTCGAGCCTCCTACTGCTCAACAGCAGCCCGGAGGAGCGCGCGGAGCAGCCGCAGCCGCCGTCTCTCGCGCCTCCTCCGCTGCAGTTCGTCCAGTCGTCACCGGAAGAGGAAGTCTACGATTGTCGGTACTGCGGGAAGAAGTTCCGCCGACAGGCTTACCTGAGGAAACACCTGGCCGCGCACGAGGTGACAGCGCGAGCCTCTTCGCCCCTGTCTCCGTACGGACAGGCGCGCGAGAGCAGCGGCGGACAGAGCCACGTGTTCCCGTGCCACCTGTGCGGCGCGCGCTTCCCGTCTGTAGAAATCAGGGACAAGCATCGTCTGTGGCACGCGATGAGGGACGACTTACTGACAGGGGCAATGGGAGGGGGGCTCAGACCGGAGGTGCTCCACGCGCACAGAGACGACAACGGCGCCGCTGAGTGCGAGCAGCAGCAGATCTTCACGTGCAAACACTGTCCGTCCACGTTCTACAGCTCCCCGGGGCTCACGAGACACATCAACAAGTCTCACCCCACCGAGAACCGACAGGTGATGCTGCTGCAGATGGCCGTCCGACCGTAACAGTCACCGCGCAAGCACACACGCACGCACGCACGCACGCACGCACGCACGCTCACACACACACACACACACACACACACACACACACACACACACACACACACACACACACACACACACACACACACACACACATGTTCCACATCTACCTTTGCCAGTCACTTCTGGACAAATGATCAGTTATTGATTATTAACATGGATGGAGAACTTATCAATTGTATTTAACCTGAAAGTGTGTTTTGTGTTTTTTTCATTACGTTGGACTCATTTTGTTACAGATATTTCTGCTGCACTGTGAACACAGCGCGAGGGCCCCTGTGTTCATCTTGTCCTGGTCATAAATCAAAGTGTGTTACAGGCTGCGGGTGAAAGGTTCTCTAGTCAGTGGACATTTGATTCAAGGTCAAACTCCAAAAAAGCATCCTAAAATGATATTTTGCCCACTGATCATACTGTTACTGGCACAATAAAACTACAAACGCTGTCCATGGTGCTGAAACCTGAAATTGATGCCCACCCGAGTCCATGGAAGGAAACCAGTACAATTAAATGCAACTAAACCACAAAACTCTGTCCAAGGTCCTGAAACTAGTACAGTTAATTCAGAGTGCTATCCATTGACCCTAAAAAGACAGCAGGCTTCTGTTTTTTTTTTAATCCATAAGCAATACTACCATTAATAAAAGCTTAATTATACAGCTATCACAATGTGTGAAACTGTCTTTGTGGATTATAATGGGAAAGGCGCTCCATAATTTTCAAAAACCAGGCCAGGTCTTAATACACATGGTTATAGATTTTTTACAGTTTTTTTTCTTTTTGAAAGAAACATACTTGACTTGAAACCTCAGAGGTCATATCATTTATTTTGACAATGAAGGCAACATATTCCTTCTTGTAACTGAATATACATAGAATGTATTGTATGTCATTATTTATGTGGATTAGGAGGATGCCACCTCTTTTCCCCATGAAGTCCAACACTGCTTTCTGTAATAACACACATTCCTGTGATCACAAGACAGTTACTGTAATGTCTTAGTTTGTTGAACTAATGGTTGACTGCCATTATATTCTGTAGATTGCCATTTAAGTTCATGTTCTATGGATTTCTGAAACAAAGTAATCTGATTACACTGATGCTCTGGAGTAATCTGGTGGGTTTCATGACTTGCTCGGTCTATGATGTAAAGCAGAGCCAGACCATAATTAGAAACCTGTAATTACATTTGGAAAGTGACCTTCCCTGCCCTGAGAACTGGAGACAGGATCGATGTCTTAACTCTATTTGCAAAGTAATTTTATGTACAGTCAGCAACAAAAAACAAAACAATGTGAGAAAAGTGAATCCGACAAGAGACAGACCATAATATGACTTTTGAAAGTAGTTCCTATGGAAACACAGCTTGCTTGTTCCAGTATAAATGGCTTGTTGGATGACTTCTCAGCTAGAAAACTGTTATTTTCATACAGCATAAAAAAAACAACTCATTACTGTTTCTGTTCGTCCTTAGTAAAAACTGAATTGTCTGTCTTTAAGAAATAGCAATTATTCATTTAAATATTTGCTGAAATGAAATGCCTTCATGATAAAAAGTCTAACTGTGGTTCTATGAAGCCTATACTATTTTGATATTTTGAAGTTAAATGTGAAATCTATTCAAATTATTGTCAATAAACGTTAATACAGTATAATTAAAGAGCAGTCGTGCACTACTGCCATATTACTGTTGTTTTAAGGTTGTTTTCCACACACACACACACACACACACACACACACACACACACACACACACACACATTGACTCAATCAGCGTAGCAGTCAGTGGTAAGAATCTTTTATTGTCAAATTCCATCATCGCACATCCACTCTCTCTGTGTGTCTGAAATAGCCATTATACATGTATACATACTATAGGTTTGACACTAATATACTTCTTGGAGTGTGTGTGTGCGCGTGTGTGCATGTGTGTGTTGTGGTACAGCTGTTAAATGGTCAACACATGCAGTTAGTACTGAACTGGTGTCATGCAGTATGTATAGTCAGTAGTTACATACATCAGCTTCGTCCCAAACCCACCCTCTGGACTGCAGCCTTCACGCTCACTGGCTGAAATCTTACATAGGCACAGAAGTTCAGATTTTATTCTTGTGGCCAATTTCTGATGCTGTCATGGCTGCCCGAAAACACTGAAGTAAGTGAAGTCCTGTTTTTGCCAACTCAGACAGCTGAGAACATCAGATTTGGGCCGAAAGGCTAAAAATATCACTTTATTCAAGCAAAAACAGTTGCAGTCCTCAGTAGATGTGATGGGTTGGTGCTGCTGGATGAGTTCCCCATAGAGCTTTAATGGCTTTGGGTATTCATGCTGCCTTCAAATCATATATGGGAATGACGGTTCAAATCACTTGCAATGACTAGGCAGTGTTCAGACGCATGTGAAGCTGTCAAAATGCCACAGCTGAAGATTTCTGCAGACTTAGGTTGCTTCTGACCAGTTTTTAAACTTGTGCATGTGCAAGTGCCCATGTGACAAGTATTTGCCACCTGAAAGATGATATTTTAAAGTAGGAAGCTCTGATGTGCCGTCTTTCCCATGGGACATGGATGCAGCTAGAGGACTTGAGTCATCATGGGTAAAGAATGTGGGGAGTGTAAACAGGGTGTCGCCGTGTAGTTTAGGTGCGAGGAGTGAGTTTGGGGTGCAGCCAGGCAACAAGGAACACCACTGGGTCCCAGGAAGCAGGAGCTGGGGTTAAGGAGTAAGTTTGGGATGTGACCAGTGAACACGGTCAGGCTGTCGGAGTGTAAACGGGATGCGGCTGGGCGGTTTACGTCCTAGGAGAGAGTTTGGGATGTGGCCAGTGACTGGCGAGTAAGCTGTAGTCTATTTACAGCATGTACAGATCAGTCCCATGGTGCACTCAGGGGGTAACAGACCACTGGTCTCAACCAATCATGGTGCAGAAGGAGGGAGGCAGCTCATTCCAGGACCAATAGGAGAACGGCGCTTCAACCTCAGAGTCCACTCTCTTGGTCATTAATAATAAAAAGAACAGCAACAACAATAATTTAAAGGGACAACTCAAATTTTGACCACAAATATTCAAAACACACACACACAAAAAAAATGACAATGTGAATTTGACCTCATTGTACAATGGCATTTTAAAAGACAGCCATTTCAACCCAAAAGCAGACAAAATTAAATATTTGCCATTTTACAATCCCTTTCCTCTCTACAGAGAAACTATGGCTGAAAAGAAAAAAAAAATCACAAGTATACCAGACAGCAGAAACAGTTGTGGAGTCCACTTCTCAGTTCAGCTGGTGAGGCACCGTGCTGCTGAACCTTGATGACACAAAGCACTTCTGGGCAATACCGTGCTTTCAGTGATGTGATCATTACGACATGAAAAATACATCTGGAAATAACCCATCATTAAAAATAAATGAAGAATGTTGTGTCCTGATAAATCTCCAGACTTACAGCCCTGATATTCTTGAACCCACGTCGAAGTCGACACGTTTGAGGCTACGGAGGTAAATCAGCTGTATTAAACAATTTGAGATCTAGTCTTGCCCAGATCGGATACAGAGCAATTTATTGTTTTAATAATTGGAGCGATGTTTTAGTTTGAGAGGCGTACCAACGGAGTGCTGGGAGGAGGACATAAAGCTTCTGAATACATTAAGATCCTTAGGTTAATGGTAGTGTTATGCACAAGCTACGTTTCTGGATTTAGATACATGCGGATCCCCTCCATCCAGAACTGGTGGGGACGAGTCCAAAGAAAAGAAAAGAAAAAAAAAAAATTCAAATCCAAGTCTAGAAAAGTTGACCATCTCTCTCTTTCTCAGCTCTTTGGCCATGGAAAAACATCTCTCTCTCTCTCTCGTATGTACAGCCTTTGTTTCTCCCTCATTCCCTCTTTCGATCGCCATGATAATGAAGATGATAGCAGAGGTGATGAAGAACTGCCAGTACCAGTCCGCCTCTCAAACTACCTCAAACACAAAGACAGTGGGCTTCATTTAGCAACATGTGTCTAACGCTGGAAAATGTCGAAATAATGAGCTGAAGCTTCTCGAACACACACACACACGCACACACACACACGCACACGTGCACACACATACACACACACACTGGGTTTGAAAGAGGTGATGCTTTTTCAGGGATGAATTTTTTTGGCAAATTTTAGGGATGAAACTAAAAAGCAGCTGCAGCAACGTTAGTTGCGCACATGAATGAAGTGGGTTTGCTGATAAATGAAGCCCGTCCCGTCTCTCCTCACAAGGGGAAAAACGATTCTCCCCCAAAATCTTCATACAGTGGCTGTGGTGGCTGAGTGGCGTCTGATACATTTAAGGACTCTGTAAGTGTTTGACCTAACATAAGCTGATCTGTAAATTCCTACTGAATAACGCCTTGTTTACAAACATCAAAGTGATGAAGCGTAAAATCTCGTAGTGTTAATTCTTTAGTGGATATGGTCTGAGGTTAAACCATGGTTTGGTTTTGGCAGCTATTCTCACATAAGAGTATATATATATACACAACAAGCCTTCTCACACTGTACACATTCAATATAGATATTCATATATCTACTATATATATATATATATATATACTCATACATATATAGATATACAGAATATATGTACTCAGAAGAATGAAGAAAGAAAAGCTGTGGTTCCATTGCATCAGATAACAAACTGACACTGAACTAAAAATACAGCAACATTCTTGTTTGGGAACACATTTTACAGTCAATTAAAAAAACAAAAAAACAGACAAACCAAAAAACAAAAAACAAAAAACAAAAAAAGCAAACCTCCACATTTGATCTGTTTGAGGAAAAAATAAACGGTAGTGAGCGCCATATTCAGAAACAGTGCTTTTCCACATTCTTACAGCGTGAAAAAAAAACAAACAAAAAAAAACAGCAAATCAAAAAAATGTTTATGTAACAAGTGCTCGCTTTTTGATCGGTTCGTCTCATTCATTTCCTTTAACAAAATACACCAACATCCCCCCTCCCCATCAATCATTACTGTAACACTGCTCTTCGCTGTGCTCCACACCGACGGAGGGGTCAAATCACTTCCAATCCAATCGATGCGGGGATGTGGGGTGGAAAATATTTTGGCATAAGAAGGCCGTCACATCCACCCTCTTAAAGAGCTCTACTGTTAGCAACTGAACAAGTTTCTATTTACATTTTGAATGGATTGAACGGTAGATGACCCCAGTCCTTCTCTATATAGGGACAAAAATAGACTTTTCTCAGGCTTGCTTTCTCCATGCCGTCACTGTGAAAACGTTCCCGTCTCTTTTTATATCAAAACTCAAGTTTCTGCCAGTAGATGCGCAGACAGACTATAGTACAAATATACAGCTTCCTCGTAGCCACTTCCAGGAGCAGCGCAACACAGCGTTACTGCTCTCCACTCTGTTGTATCTGTTGTACATGTGCTTCCTACAGATGCGGCTGAGTAAAAAGCACAGCGTAGCAAGGTAACAGTTCAGTTCAGCCTTTCGCAGTGCTGCTCACACTGGTCTCCCGAGGGGTTTCTATCATGGCACACTTCCATATGCTCTACTGCCGCTTGGTTTTAACGCTGTTTCTACTGTGGCATTGATTAGTTCAGCATGCTGCAGAAACTGCTTCCACTGGTTCTATGCTGTTTTGTGAAGAAGGCTGAGGCGTAACGCAGCAATATATAAAACGTACAGTATTTTAGAGTCCAGCACAGAACAGTACAGTAGAGTAGCTACAATACACTAGTATGTGTGTTTTTTTGTGTGTACAATTGTGCGTCAAAGCGGTTTCTGTACAGTAAAAGGCCAGTGTCCGATTAGAACGGCAGCATGCTGGAGGAGGCGGGATGAGCCGGGCTGGGGGTCGGGTGGGGAGATTGGCTATTGGCTTAGGGAGGGGGACAGACAGCTAGCACCCCTGAAGGTTACGTTCATTCCTGAGAAAACACCCAATCATTTCCCCTGCTGAAAGAGGATAATTACCTATTTCCTCCAGAGCAGAGGTTATTAATTCCAACTAATTCAATAAAAATTGCAGAACCTCAATTTTGCCTTTTGCAACCA
This sequence comes from Myripristis murdjan, assembly GCF_902150065.1. NCBI lineage: Eukaryota > Metazoa > Chordata > Actinopteri > Holocentriformes > Holocentridae > Myripristis > Myripristis murdjan. The sequence continues at coordinate 24,962,553 of NC_044001.1, forward strand.
GTATGCCATCTCCATCAATAACAACTGCTTTCAGTCGTCTATGTGTCAGTGTACTCTGTAATATCATTTTACACCAAATTCCCTCATCTTTCTCGCTGACGTCTGAACGCAACCAACAAGAGGACCACCAGGAGGCATGAGCCCGGGCCTGTCCGAGGTGTAAGTCGTATGTGAGAGGGAAGTCAGGTTCCATTGGCGAATGTGATATGGAGGTCAGTTCTCACTGGGCCAGTGGGAACAGCGAAGCTCAGGTCTTGTTGGCCGATCCCGAGGAGCGCCGCAGCTTCATGGACATGCGGCTCTTGCTAGTCCGAGGAGACATGGGGGACGCCGAGTCGCTCCCGGCCTCCCCAAGTGCCGGACTTTCTCCCCGAAGAATCTCTAGGCAGGAGCCTGAGGAGGGAGGGGGGCAGGACGAGGGAAGGGGGGCCGAGTGGGAGGGCGCGTGAGCAGAGGGGACGGGGAGAAGGGAAGCGAAAGGGGAGGGGAGGGAAGAGGGAGGTAAGAGGAGAAAAGGATGAAGGGACAAGAACAAAAATGTTACAGGCCCCAACCCCCTCCGCCCCATGCTGTCCCACTACTGACAGCCAGCCAGACTCCACAGACAGGACAGACACAAAGACAGACTCACACAGACAGTCAGCTAGACAGACAAGCAGACAGACAGGCTCTGGTGTTTTCTAGAATCAGTTCTGTAGCGACCACTAGTCTAGATCAGGTGCTACAAAGATCAAGGGACAGGCTTCATGATATAATGCACTCCACTCAAACTCCACTGAAGCTTCATCTCACTTGAGACGAGTCTGCCGAGTCAAACCCCCCCGTCCTTCCTGCACTTTGTGTTTGAGCTGGTCCTTCTCTGGTGCTCAACTCTCATTTGGCCCTTTTCTACTACCGAGAGTAACCCGGAATATTCCATCATCTGGGACACAACCTGTGATGTTCAAGGACTGCTTTTTGTTTCCTCTTCCACTGTATGAAGAAACAACTGTAAAGGGTAGGAAAAACCTCGTAAAAAAAAAAAAAAGCCTTAGTTTAGTATTTTGCTGTCCT